>NW_022156720.1:3373480-3437417 GCF_004355905.1 Pyricularia grisea
ACCGCAAGAGCCACCGAATACCTTCGGCTCGCTTTGCAAATCGACGGACGACAATTCCCACGGCAGAAATTTATCCTCCTCGAGACGGCACACGATGTGTTTATCGGACAAGAATGGTGGACGAAGCATCGAGTAGGCTTATTCCCAGCTACCCGCAGCTTCGTTTGGCCCAACGACCTGCCCGCCATGGCCCAATACTCACCCGCAATCGTTGTACAACGTTCAAATCCGCCTCTGGACCTCGAGGCCCAAGCTGACGCAGTCCGCCGGGACCGCAAGATGGAACAAGAAGACCGTCGCATCCAGGTCCGCAAGATACTTCAAGGCCCTAAACGCCAACACGGAAACCAGGCTCAGATCGCAGAAATTAGCGCCTTTCCGACTATCCCAAAGACCGTTTCCAACAAAGCCCTGCCAGCAAATATTTGTGCCCTTCTTAACGACCCACGTCAAGATCGATGGAAGCGATCCCCGTTACCCACGGAGCCTATACCGCTGGTACCAGTAAACGATACGCCTACAACCAGCCTCAATGCGGTATCAGCCCTGCAATGGAACAAGACTCACGATGGACATCCCATTCCATTCCCTGCAGAGGAAGACCCGGAGCACATCGCGCAAGTACGAGCCAAGTTGCCCAAAGCACTTGCCCACCTTGAGGGCTTCTTTTCCAAAAAGGCGTCGACGATTCTCCCGCCTAGCCGACCCGGTTTCGACGTGGTTTTGGAACTCGAGAAACCTTTGGAGGGGAGGCCAGCCCGTTATTCGACCCCTTTCGCGATGATGGAGTTGGAAAAAGAAACCATCGACGAACTTCTGAGGATCGATTTCATTGAACGGACCATGGAGGAGACCGCAGCTTCAACTTTGTTCGTTCCTAAACCGCAATCGAAGGAGCAACGTTTTTGTGTGGATTACAGATGGGTAAACAAATTCATCAAAGGACGACAAGTACTTGCCCCCGACGTGGCCGGGACGTTGAGCAAATGTGGAAAAGCCCGGAGGATGACCAAGATCGACATTATTCGAGCTTTTAACAGATTGCTAATGGATCCGAAGTCACGGTATTTAACGGCGTTCAAAACGCGACAAGGCACATTTCAGTGGAAGGTCCTACCCTTTGGACTGAAGGTCGGACCCGCCTGGTTCCAAGCTTTTATCAACGCTCAGCTTAATGAACTGCTGGACGCTTTCGCGAGCGCCTACGCAGACGACGTGTTAATTTATACCGAGGATAAATCGGAGCAAGTCCACTTTGAGCAAACCGAGGAGGTTATTTACAGGTTGCACAAAGCCGGACTCCAAGGCGATATCAAAAAGTCAAGTTTCGGCGTTTTCGAAATCGAGTACCTGGGTTTACTTCTAGAGATCGGTAAAGGTATCCGCATCGACCCCAAAAAGGTCGAAGCCATCACCAGCTGGCAATGGGACGATGTCACCTCCGTTTCCGCAGTACGATCCTTCCTAGGCTTATGCAATTTCGTTCGGACGTTCTGCCATCACGCCAGCGAACAAGCAGAACCTCTGACCCGATTATTGAAAAAGGGAGTCCCGTTCGAAAGAGGCCCCGAGCAGAAATCTGCCTTTGAAGCGCTGAAACAGCTGGTGATCACCGCCCCCGTGATGAGTTTCTTCAAACCCGGTATGCCTGTTAGGATGGACACCGACGCCAGTGGCAGGGCCACCGCCGGTGTCGTGTGGCAGCAACAGGACGATGGCAGCTGGAAGCCAATCGGCTATTCGTCCAAAACCATGTCCCCTGCTGAACAAAACTATCCGATCCAGGACCAGGAGCTATTGGCTGTGATTAATACGCTAAAGGACTTCGAACCAGCCCTGTTGGGTACCAAGTTCTGTGTTTTCACCGATCACCAGGCCCTAATTTATTGGTCGACCAAGAAACTTTTGTCCGCTCGCCAGATACGATGGGCTGACTACCTGGCCAACTTCGACCTCACCTTTAAATACCGTCCCGGCAAGGATAATGTGGCAGCCGATGCCCTTTCGCGCAAAACCATCGACAACCCTACGGTTAAAGCCCGAGCTGTGTTAGACCGCACCATTGCACTAATTCCTCCAGAAAAGATCGACTCCCGACCCGGCGAACCTCTTCCAACCATTAGCAGCTTGGAACCCTCCGCACCGCAAGGAGTTGACCTGGTGGCCCTTATCCTGGAAGAGAACCTAAAACAGAACCTAGGTCGCCATGATAATCTGTTAACGGTACCCGAGACTACCCAGGATGGCAAGATTTTCTTAAGAACGGCTCTCATCCGCGAAGCTCATGAGCCCAAGATCTTCGGCCATGGAGGCCAGAACAAAACCCTGAGCCGCCTGAAAAGAGATTACTGGTGGCCCGACCGAAATCGAGACGTCAAACGCTACATCAAAAATTGTCGCGAATGTCAGCGCAACAAGGTACGACATGACAAGACGCCTGGGCTGCTGCACCCACTGGAGATCCCTAGACGGTGTTGGCAGCACGTGGTGGTGGACGGCAAAACTATGCCCAAGGATAAAGAAGGCTACGATTACGTCTGGGTCTTCATCTGCCGACTGACCAAACTTTTGGCCACCCTACCGGGAAAAAAGACAGACACCGCGGAAACCTTGGCCATGCGGTATTATCAGACTGTGTACCGTTGGAAAGGCGTCCCCGACTTATGGCTTTCCGACAACGCCGGACCGTTTATATCCGAGTTCCTAAACACTTTAAACGAGTTGACAGGAACAAAGCATAAACATGGAAGCGCCCGCCACCCTCAAAGTCAGGGCAGCGTCGAAATTACCAACGCTGAATTGGATCAGAAAATGCGCTTTTATGTAGACAAATACCAAACGAACTGGCGACGGCATATTCCCGCTTTCGACTTCGGCCACAACTCGTCCGTTCACGCCTCTATCGGCATGGCACCGATCGAAGCAGAAACAGGAGCTCGCCCTAGAGACCCGCTCTCTCTACCTTTACCCGAAGAAGACCTGGAGACCGGTCAGCAACAAAAGGCGCTGGAAATGGTCCGCCAAGCCCGGCAAGCCCAGGAACTGGCCCGCAACAATGGACTCGGAGCGCAGATAGAGCAACAGAGGCAGGCTAATAAGAAGCGGCGACCGGTCGACTTTACGGTGGGAGATGCGGTTTACGTTAGCAAAAAGGGTTTTTCCACCGAAGCTCCTACGACCAAGTTGGACTCGCAAAATGCAGGACCATGGACGATTCTCGAGGAAAAGGGCCACAGCTTCATTCTCGACACCCCTGCCTGGTATAAAGGTAGTAAGCTGTTCCACGCCAGCCGACTGCGCAAGGCAGGAACGGATCCATTACCTCAGCAGTATCAAAAGCCGGAACCACCGGTCGAAATTAACGGAGAACCGGAGTGGGAGGTGGAGCAAGTGTTGGCCTCACGTCTATTCGGACGAAAGAAGACGTTGCAATATCAGGTATCGTGGGTCGGACTCGACCCTGATGAGACATGGTATGAGGCCCGCGACTTGAAAAATTCACCAGTACTGCTGGATACCTTTCACAGGGAGTACCCGGACGCAGCAGGACCTCCGGTAAATTTGCAACAGTGGATCAGGAGCGCAGCAGAGGATGTTTTTGCGGAGGACGGACCCGAGGACAATGTTGCCGAGCACGATGCGAAAAAGACACGAGAGCGGAGGAAGGCCCCGAGGAGACACACGTGACAAACTCAAGACTCTGACCGCCTACGTCGATCAGGCCTTAGAGGGGGGTAATGTGAGGATCAGGCCCCTAGACCTACCCTCAGAATCACGACTCGGCTCCACACCGAGCCAGGGATCGGACAAGGATCCACTACCTCCGGATTTAAGCGCGTCTCTTGAGCGCGTCGTCGATTGTAATTTCTCTCTTCTCTTCAGTTTAGAATTTTCGTCGATAGCGCCTAATACACTGAGGTTCTCCAATGTATGCCTGGCCGTGACATTTAAAATACATTTTTTGGAATATTATAACCGTTTACGTAAATAATAATTAAATACGCCGTTATATTATTTTAAATTTTATTATAACCAACGCCAATAAAACGAAAAAACGATTGGTAAAATTTACGGCCCAAATTATTGTAAAATATAAATTAAAGGGTAAAATATTAATTATTACGGCCAATAATACATTTAATTTTCACGCCAATAACGTGGCGGCGGAATTTCGGGTTTATAATCCCCAATTATAAATATAATTAAGGATTTTCCAATTACCTTATATGGCCTACGTTTTACAATTTATAAAAAGGATTATATATTAAAATTTTTATATTATTAAAACAAATTTCCGCGTTTTTTTAATTAATTTTTATAATAACGAAAATTTAATTATTAATAATACGGACGAAAATAAAACGTAAAATATTTTTCCAAAATATATTATCGTTTAGGTAAATAATATTAATATATTAAATAATTCGAATATTATTTAACCCAATATTTTATATTAATTAAAATATTTGGCGGTTTTATTTTATTAAAGTTTTAAACGGATAAAATCTTTTTGCAATTTGCAATAATTTACTGGTAAATATAAATTTAAAAATTTTCGATTATTAATTAAAAATATCCAAATTAAATAAAATTCGACCATTTTAATTATTGCGCGTATTTTTTAATTTTGTTAAACCATAAAAATATTTATTTAATAATATTTTATTTTACCAAATGGTTAAAATAATCCGGTTAATATTATTTTAATTAAATTTCGAATTTTTAACGAAAATTGGATTATTTTAAAATATTTATTAACGATAATTAAAATTATAACGGTTTTTATTAACGTTTTTGGGGTAAATAAAATAAAAATAATTATATACGTATTATTTGGATTAAAAATTATCGGTATAATTTTTACCAATTTCGAACGTAAATTTTAATTAAAAATTCGAAAATATTTATAAACGGGATAATATATTAATTTAAAAACCGTAATTTTAACGGCGCGAACAAAATTGGATAAATATATCGATTTAATTTAACGTTATTACGTTAAAAAATTATATTTTTTGGCCATTATTTTAATTCCCCCGACGCGTACGGATTTCCAAAAAAACCGTTTGCGGTATTATATAAAATATATTAACCAACGCGTAAAAAATTTAATCGCCAAAAGGATTAAACGTTTAACCGAATTATATTCGAAAAAACGAAATTCGAATTTCTATCCGAAAAAAAGATTAATTTAACCGGGTATTAATCCGGTTTTATTTATTTTATAACGTAAACCGAATTCGAAAAAATCCAAATATGTAAATAATTAAAATTTAAACCCGATAAAATTTTTATATTTTATCGATTAATCCGTCGAAAAAAATATCCGGTTAAAAGTTAAAAAATTTTTAATATAAAATACGTAATATATTAATTTTATTATAATTTAAAATGTGGATGGTTATACGGATAATTATATATATTAATTTTTATTTATATTTAATTATGGAAAACGATAATAATATTTTTAATTGGTAGGTTATATATAAAATAAAATTTCCAAAATTCGCCCAAATTACCCGCGATATTTTAATTATACCTGTTATTTTAACTTTTATCGAACGTTTATAATTATAATTAAATAATTTTATCGGTTTTAATTAATATTTTTTAAATTTATTTGCTATTCGCGATCGTGTTATTATTTATATTTCGATTAAAAAAAAAATTATTTTTTTGGTCGGTATTAAAATTATTATCGTAAAAAACGAATATTTAAACCCGGAAAACGAAAAAATTAAATACGATAAATTTACGGACTTCGTCAATTTTATTTATAATTTGGGTAAATTAAATAATAATTTTAATTCCGATAAAAATAATATTATCGAAATGGCCGTTAATAATACCCTAATTCGGGTTAATATTAACCGTATACTTACATTATTTATTTCCATTTAAATTGGATTAAAATATAGTAAAATTTTTATAGAAATTCCAACCAGGGCGTTAAAACGGGTACGGAATAATATATCGTATGGGCGTAATTTAAGGAATTTTCAAATATAAAATATTGTTAAATAAATTATTTTTTTTCGTATTTTATATTCGGTTAATAAAAAAAAATATCACAATTAATATTTGTTATTTTTATTTTTACTAAAATTTAATTTATTATATACGAAAAAAAACAAAAATTAATAATAATAATAATAATAATAATAATAATAATAATAATAATAATAATAATAATAATAATAATAATAATAATAATAATAATAATAATAATTATAANAACGAAATTCGAATTTCTATCCGAAAAAAAGATTAATTTAACCGGGTATTAATCCGGTTTTATTTATTTTATAACGTAAACCGAATTCGAAAAAATCCAAATATGTAAATAATTAAAATTTAAACCCGATAAAATTTTTATATTTTATCGATTAATCCGTCGAAAAAAATATCCGGTTAAAAGTTAAAAAATTTTTAATATAAAATACGTAATATATTAATTTTATTATAATTTAAAATGTGGATGGTTATACGGATAATTATATATATTAATTTTTATTTATATTTAATTATGGAAAACGATAATAATATTTTTAATTGGTAGGTTATATATAAAATAAAATTTCCAAAATTCGCCCAAATTACCCGCGATATTTTAATTATACCTGTTATTTTAACTTTTATCGAACGTTTATAATTATAATTAAATAATTTTATCGGTTTTAATTAATATTTTTTAAATTTATTTGCTATTCGCGATCGTGTTATTATTTATATTTCGATTAAAAAAAAAATTATTTTTTTGGTCGGTATTAAAATTATTATCGTAAAAAACGAATATTTAAACCCGGAAAACGAAAAAATTAAATACGATAAATTTACGGACTTCGTCAATTTTATTTATAATTTGGGTAAATTAAATAATAATTTTAATTCCGATAAAAATAATATTATCGAAATGGCCGTTAATAATACCCTAATTCGGGTTAATATTAACCGTATACTTACATTATTTATTTCCATTTAAATTGGATTAAAATATAGTAAAATTTTTATAGAAATTCCAACCAGGGCGTTAAAACGGGTACGGAATAATATATCGTATGGGCGTAATTTAAGGAATTTTCAAATATAAAATATTGTTAAATAAATTATTTTTTTTCGTATTTTATATTCGGTTAATAAAAAAAAATATCACAATTAATATTTGTTATTTTTATTTTTACTACAATTTAATTTATTATATACGAAAAAAAACAATAATAATAATAATAATAATAATAATAATAATAATATTGGAAAATATATTATTTTATATTACGTTTATTTTAATATAATTTCCTTCGGAATTTTACAAATGTTAATTTTAAAATATTTACGTATTTACGGGTTTTACCCACGGGGGCCCGCGGGCTGCCAAAAAAACCCGCGTTCAAATTTGGGCCGGGTTGGGCCCCCCCATAAATATTACAGTCTACCCGCGGGCCCCCCGACCCACCTATTTGGGCCGGCGCGGGCCCCCATGGGCGGGTTTTGGCAGGCCTTAATGTTGAGTGGATGTCCTGGGAATGAATGCAGTTGGGATTATAACACTCGTATGAAAGTGGATCGGCATTCGCCTAGACCTCTCGGATTTTTTCGTGATGGAATAGACGAGAAATTAGGCATTTTGCTCTAGCATATTAAACTAGTGTCTCAAAATGGATAGATCGTGAAAACAAACGATAGCTTTTCTCAATAAATAAGACGCAAAGACCACTCCTCGAAACCAAACAGTTAAACCGGAAGCGAGAATGTGTACTGGCTCGCACCCTCCAGCACCTTGGTAGTGCCCTTGTACACGAACACACCGCTCGTCCCAGCGGGCGCGCGAATGTCCACACTGACCACATTCCTCCCGGAAGCGTCCGCTTCAATCTTCCAATCCACAGCCAAGGGCCCCTTTGGCGTCTCGACCT
Source organism: Pyricularia grisea (assembly GCF_004355905.1). Lineage (NCBI taxonomy): Eukaryota > Fungi > Ascomycota > Sordariomycetes > Magnaporthales > Pyriculariaceae > Pyricularia > Pyricularia grisea. The sequence continues at coordinate 3,381,394 of NW_022156720.1, forward strand.
GCGCGCTTACCCGCTTCAGCCCAAAGCTACCCACCCCGACCTCGGGGCCCACCACCCAGCTGGCGTACCCGAACCCTGCAACCCCCTCGGCCTGCCTGATGCCGGCCGCGTGGCGGGTCAGCGCGTACGTGGCGGCCCCGCCCCAGGGGTGCGCGAGGCTGGTGAAGAGGCTCAGGCCCGGCTCGCCGGACGTGGTCAGGTACTCCCAGCTGGCGCCGGAGGCGTGCATGTCGCCGTGCGCGGCGGGCAGCATCTGCGGCCAGAGGGAGCGTACGAGGCTCGCGGCGGTGGTGGCGGCGGCGTCGTCGTCGGTGCCGTTGGTGCTACGGCGGAGCAGCCCGTCAAGGAGGAGGCCGTTGGTGTTGGGCGAGATGTTGGTGTCCGGGGCGGTCGAGTTGACCTGTGACGAGTCCTTGTATCCTGGTCCCAGCTTGAGGGCGTCGAGGGCCGCGATGGAGCGCGAGATGCGCTGCGGGTCAGAGGCTACGCCGGATGAGAGGCAAAGGGCGGTGGCTTGCACGGAGAGGTCTTCCTTGCTGGCTAGAGACAGGGAGTAGAAGCCGCGGGCGTCGTTCCAGAGCTGGGTATTGATGGCCTTGGTGATGTCGTCCGCGACCTGGGTGACTTTGGCCTGGTACGTGGCGTTTCCGACGGCCTTGGAAATCTCGGCGATCTCGCGGAGGGCTTGGACAGCCAGGCAGGAGGTGGCAGAACCGTCGACCGAAGGGCCGAGAAAGGCGCTTCCAAAGTTGAGCAGCTTGGTGGTCTGGTTGACGCGCGATAGTAACCAGTCGAACTGCAGCTGCCACTGGGCCCAGTTGTCGCGCACAAAGGCGACGTCGCCCGTCTGCTCGAGGTAGCTGTACAGGGCGCCCATGCCGAGAAGCTGGTAGTCCTCGAGGCCATAGGGTTGAGCCCCAAAGTCAGTGAATGGCCCGCTCGTGCTGTCCGGGTCGTACCCCATCCTTGGCGAGATGTCAAATATGCCTTCGGGGATCTGGGTGCGGAGGAAAACCTGCAGCGTGCTGCGCTCCAGGTCGAATCGCGACGTGCTGGCACCCATGACGCGTACGGTGTGGAAGAAGTCGCCGAGCCAGACAAGGCGGTCGCGCTTGGGCCCGTCCAGGCAGACGCCCTCCGAGTTGGTATCGACGCCGTACTCGGCGAGGACGTCTGACGACGTCATGGGGTTTTGGTAGATGACGGTGCCGTTCTGGGCTGTGGTGGTGACGTTGCGCACCCAAGCTGCTTGGTCTTGCCATGCGCCAAATCCGAAGCTCCCGGTGAGGGAGAAGGAGCTGCCGCCGATGTAGTATCTTGATACTTCTGTGCGAAAGATATCTCTGTTGTCGAGTGAAACCGACAGGAAGCCGTCAGGTGAGAGGACAGTTGTCAAGTGGTACCACTTGTTCTCCGCGACGTCAAAGGGGACAGTGGAGATGTCCAGGTCATAAGAGGTGAGGGTGGTCTGGTTGACAAAACCATAGCCCCAGCCCAGCTTGAGCGTGTTCCTAGGCGTTAAAGTGGTGTTGGTGTTGGAAAAGGTCGTGGCATTGGGCAGCTCGCTGGTCAGCTGGAGTTGGACACCACCAAAGCGACCCAGCGGCCAGGCCACCGACCACCACACACCACCACGCTCAATCATGGTGTCAAATTCGAGTGTGTAGTTCCCCCAAAGACCGGCATGGAGGGTCTGGGTAGGGCGGATGCTGGCGACGCGCACTCCCTTCTCCGGGTCGACCTGCCACACCGCCTTCTGGGTGCCCTTCTCGACGCAGGCCAGGTCAGCAGCCCGAGCCCCTAGCGCCCACACCTCGTTGAGCACCTCGTCGTCGCAGCTGAACTTGCCTGGCATGTCGGCAATCTCGGCCTCACCGGCGGTGGACTTGAAACCAACGCTCTGAAACGTAACAGCGGCGGCGGCGGATCCGGCATCGAGCAGCCTGATGGACTGCCATCTCTGGCCGCCCTGGATCAGACCGCTAGCCACGGTGCCCACGGCAGAGACGTTGAAGGTCTCGACCCGGAAGGCGTTGGCGAGCCCTTGTTGGTACGGGTACGGCCCGTCTGCCCAGACGTGCTCAAGCCCCGCAAAAGGCTCGCTGTACTTGATTTCGACCTGCACGGACGCGGCCCCGGATATCTCGGACACGGTGAACTGCGGGTAGCCGGCGACTTCGACGCCATAATCGAGTGTGGCCAAGGGGTGCGAGACGTTGAGCGTGAAGGGGGCAAACGGCCCGTTGGCCTGACTGGGTGCCGTGCCGACCGCTATCTTGCTTGGAGTGAAGACACGGGATTCGGCGGCCAAGACGTTTGCCAGCAGGCAGCCGTAGATGATTCCACGAGCCATGGTCAAGGCAAGCAGAGTCAACGAGCTGACCGGATAAAAAGAATGAGGATTGCGGTAACTGGCAGTAAGACGTCCGACAGCGACGTCAATCACGATTGCGGTCGAGATCCAGCTCGAGACATCTTTGTTTACTTTATCCTTGTATTAAATATATTATTACCCGGATTGTCCTCAACTACCGATCACGTTCCTACGAAAATCTGCCATGTGGGAAATGAGATTGACCTGGGGCTGTCCCACTTCCCCGCGCCGGAAGAGATTTACGAAGCAGGGCAGAATGCAACTTACCTCGTTGGTATGAAATGGGGTTACATAGTCGGTCAGCTATGGAGATTGTTTACCCAGTTATGTTCATATTCCGGGGTGGAGTGTGTATCGGAAAGTGGAGGTAGCAGTGAAATCAGTAAACTTTGTTGCATCTCCCCCACTCTCTTGGCTTTCTTTCGGCCTCAGTTCCACCGACTCATGTCATAAAAAACTTTACCTTAACCCGCAAGGTTGGGATCGGTAGAACTGGTTACGAAAGTAGGAAGACGGATTCAGCCGAATTTCCAAGCATTTCATTTCCGAGGCTTGGTGTGGAGTTAACGCTGCTCAAATGCTACTCCAGTCCTCCCTATCCTGTTAATAGTTATTCCGACACATCGGGATGAACTTGTACCTACAGAGCAAGGCGAGAGGCCTGGTTGTTTGGTTATTTTCTCAGAACGGTTGAAGGTTTCTTAGCATGCATGCCTGTATAACAAGTCCCCATCCTGGACCAAAATCGCTAAGCTTAAGGCAAGGGTCTCTTTCGGTGGGGTATTGATGAAAAAATGAATAAAATGATAGAATATATACAGGCACGCACCAACATCGCATAGGGATACAACTGTCAAGCCATGATGGTCAATATCACATTGGAGCTGAGGAAAAGTTGTTGTCATTGCTCGCACTAATATGTAAGCAAGATTCCGGCCGAAAATAAAAGAGGGAAAGAAAGCGGCTCTACATGGCCGAGAAATGTGATTTTGTAAAAAACTGCTCATTCATGTTTGATAGACCGACGCACTAAAGTGGTCCAGGCAAAGTTCATCCTTTTTTTATAGTGTCCCAGTATCGTGGGCCTTGTGGGAGTTGCTCACATCGGTAATAGTTTCTGCTTGATACGAATTTAGGTAATTGATTCTTTCCACGAAAGATTAGTTGGGAAAGTCCGCACACACACATACGGTAACAGGGCATGGAGTTTTTGTCTGGTCTCGTGGCAATTGCCCATCTCAGCTTCCTAGGTTTACCTAGTGAGAATCTCTGACTTGATTTTGCAGTAAACTCTACAGAGCGAGAGAAAAGTCTATTTCTTGGTGAACCCTGGAAGTTAGCAGGCATGGTACCCCAGCTCTAACTCCCTTGGCTTCTTCATGGCTATCACCTACCTCGTCATCTGAGATATTTTGCAGTCTCCTCAAATTACTTAGCCAAAGCGGGTGGTGATCGCTTAGCCTACTATGAATGCTTTGCTGGGCCCGGTCGGTCCATGCTGTGAATTGGAGTGATGAATCTGTTGCCTTCAGCCATTCAGACTCGAGCAAGGCGGAATCTAGCTTCACGTGATTAGCGCATATATATATCCCGAGATCAGCAGTAGCAGGATAGGACCTCCGGCTAAGATTAATCATTATTTTGGTATCTGGCTGAGAGACTTATTCAGATTTCTCACCGTTACTAGGGACTAGTTTGGATGCTTAAAGGGTTGAATTTGCTCAGGCTTTGATCAGTTGGGCATAGATTACAATGCCAAGGGCGTCCAGGCGAGTATTCTCCTCGAACGATAGCACCGGCCTGAGGGCTGTGGCAGGCGAATAAGGTTTGCGAAATAGTAATTTTGGTTGAAAGGTTGGCGCTGTTTTTATTTTGATCTGACCAAAATGGAAACCAGACATCATTTGTTTAGTCAGGACCAGATGGAAATCTTGCGGCAGGACTTACAGGGAATACCCAGTGCTTACTGGTCTTTGGGCGAATAAACTACTTTGGTGTCTGGCGAAAAGCTCGCTCCCCTGCCACCGCACGTGTATGCGTGGGCCTTCACCAGCTTTACGTATTACTGTTCGCAGGAGGAATTAAATTCCTAAATCTATTTTTTTTCGTCAAAATTATTACCAATGTCGGTGACGCGCACAGGGCCCACACCGCTGAACGACAGAGCCAGGTGAGGCTTTTTTTACCCTTGCCACTATAATACCAAAATGGCGTCGATATTATTTCATCGTTCGATGCATATGCGTCGATATGCCCTGCGGCTCTTCGATGTTAAATATGGCTTCATTATGCATAGATTTACCGTGGTAGAATTGAACTCTCCATTTACGTATAAGGTTTGTCCTAATGCAAGGCATTCGACAGCCATCTGTCCTGTAGCGACTGAGGATCCAGGAATGCAGTTATCTGCTCCCAGGAAGTTGCCGGCATTCTTCTCAGCGCTGAACCTGCAAGTGGACTAATCATTACTCTGCAAATGTTCAAGTTGTATTCAACCCTCCTTTGGACTAGTAAAGATATTTCAGATCGGCTCAAAATGTAACAATGTATCTTCTGGGTAGAAGACGTTGCCATAAATAAGTGATAGGTAGGTAATGATTAGCTGTTGTTGAGCTTTGCTCGTAATGGTGAATGTGCTCAATGACACAAGAAAATGAAAGAAGAACATGGGATATGACTAAAGTTCTAGTGGCTGAGCTACAACAATTGCTGCGCTCGGGTATCCTACGGGCTACGTTATCGAGCCCAGACGATTCCTTAGGTACCTTACCTAGGTGGCCAGCACCCTTTTGGACCCACACAGCTCGTGTCTGCACTGGGTACTTTCTGGGCGGAGTTTTCCGCCAAGTTAGACAAGACGCATAAATTAACAACGGTCCTGGTTATAATAAGAGAGCGGTAGTAATCGGGGCGTTTTCCTAATTAAATTTAATTAACAAAACAGATTTTTAAATCCTCGGCCCAGATATATATTTTAGTAAATGCGTTGTGTATACGCTTGCGGAGGTAAATTTCGGATTTTGGACTTGGTTTATGCAACGGCCTCTCCGTTATTTGGCGAAAACTGGGGTTACTGGGTTCGGGAAATTTTTTACCGGTTAGCGGCAGAATTTTGGGGTTAGACAGGGCTGGGTGGGCTTTTGGCGGGTACAAGTCACAAAACGTATTTGTTGAATGTTCACGCTGTGTGGATCTAAAAACAAAAGGTGTCGAATGAGGAATCGTGGGTTATCAACAACGTAGCCCGTATCTTATTTAGGCACACACAAACCAACCAAAGGACTAGCTCCAATCATCCAACGTGCCCCGACTCGCATGCTATTCCGGTTGTGATTTTCCGCCCACCAAGGTCTCGTTCCCAATAGCATGATATAAGAGAGGTGTAATGAATCGAGCAAGCTAAAAATACAGTAAATTCAAGCGATTGATGACTCTTGGGGGTTTGACACTTTGTCGCATTTAAGTCTAAATACACAATTAGAACATAGACGTTGGCTTGTCATTACAACCGACCCGGTCGAACGTCGGCGAATCCGAATCATATCCAGAAGTGATAAAGCCTGAAGTTTGTACATCAATGTAATTATAGCAATTATAGTAAACCCACTGACACGAGTTTAAATACTACAACACAGCCTTTTTTTTTCTTTTTTTCTCATTGTCAATTGTTTCTCATGATCATGTTCGTTGATTCTTGGTTTCTTTGTTGCGTTTAGCGTCTTGTCAATTTACGTTCCATTCGAAAAGCTCTTCACTGATTTCTCACCATTCACCTCTATACCATGCACGTCAGTTTTGTCATTTCTTTTTTTGCAGTCGGCCTCGCGGCCATGCCTACTGGTATGAGCTCGCGCGACGGGGAGATCACTCATCTCGAGGCCAGGGATTTACGCCGCTCCGGAGAGCCGAGCCGCGTCGAAGCTCACCCCCGCGGGGGTGGTTGGGATCGAGTGAGGGACAGTAATGGTAGGGGGAGACTAAAGGACCTGCGACCAAAACCGCCGCCGCAGGCCCCGCAGAGGATGAACTGGGACCAACAGCTAGTTGTCGAAAACCCAGGAGGTCGGGCACACGTCGGGGTACCCATACGACCAGGGGTCCCAGTCTCACAAGCAGAGGCGTCACGACCAGCCCCCGCCCAGACCTCGTCGCCACCAGCTCCGCAACAAGCGAGTGTGGTTCCGGACATGCAATACCCAGACCCCGAAGAGTGGGTGGATGGCATGGCCCCTTCAGAACAGGCGGCGCGGGCCGTGGAAGACTACCGAAACGGGGTGCATAACCCTCTGCACGATCAGCAGCAGCATGGGCAGCCGTTCTCCTATGCTGACTACGACTTCGATGACCACGACGGACCTGCAGGTGGCTACGTGTCCTATGACTACGAAGGCGGTAGAGCTGGCCGACACGAAGGGGTGGTTGCCCATAGGCAGGGCTTTTGGCAACAACGGGGCCGATCGGGATATTCAGACACGGCAACCCAGCTCGCCACGGGAGCACTATCTACTGTTGCGTGGTGCGCATCGCAATTCTTGCATGCTGGATCACAAGTGGTACGTGGTGCGGTACGAGAGTACCAGCGGTCACAAAACCCACGTTGCCCGCCGTCATATGGACAGGGGCATCTTGTACCAGGTCACGGAATGCACCCCGGAATGCAGCATTCGGGCAACGAGTACCCGTCTTGGGTTTATGCCAGCGAGGGACCCCCAGGGAGAGTTATACATCCAAGTGAATACATTGAATTCAATGAGCGCGGCTACTAGATTGACAGATATTAGTAGTAAGATGATACACGAGTTGGCACAACAAGGTTGGTGAGGAGATGGTTGACCATCGAAATAATTTCTGGGCAAACCCCTTTCGCTACATGGCTTGCGAGTAGATAAAATGATAGGGCATGTCCACCATTGTTGTTGTTCTACAAGCGATGCGTACTTGCAAGAAGTTCCATATGCTTTGCAGCCAAGCTAGGGTTCACTCCAAGTTGTAATACCTGTATAGACATATTATTAAAGGCCTCTGCCTATGAGAATACTCTAGAATAGCCTGAAAAAATTTGAAAACTTGCACTTTGCTGCAGCATGGCCGTGAAGATGGCAGGTGCCTTGACGTGTTTCTGTTCAACTTGCTAGGAGTTAACCGTGTGGCCCAGATTAACAATATGTATGTTTCCGTCCGCCACCAACCGATCAACGCAAGACGTTTACTCCGTCCTATTCTTATTCACAGGTCGAGGCCAAAACAGGCGATGACCTCTTATCTTCATCGGGTCAAAAGTTATGGTGATGGAATGACTGATATCTTTGGGACCGTACCTGGTCTAGAGTCAACAGTCGACCTCATGCCTGGTGGCGCTACCTATTGCGATCATAAAGCACCGCATAATCTCCAAGCCCGGCATCGACACTAGCTCAAACGATCTTAGTCCGCCCGCCGGTCCGGATTCGTAAATGATGTGGAAGCGGTACAAGTGTTGAACCCTAAATTGGCGATGCTCGATACATTGGAACCAAAGTTTATCTCCAGCTTATGATGCATCAAGTGTTGCTTTGTTGAATATGGTGTCATGAACAGTCCATCTCCCACGTAGGGTGGGATTGCTAGGTAATGACTCAGCTACTGCCTCTCAGAGAACGCTTTTTCCATGCCCTGATTGGATTCATAAGGTAGGTTCGCTTTGCATAAGGTGTGGATCGTGACACACTCACAGGGTCTGTCCCGTTGTGATATTCCATCTAGGTACCATCTTGCCTTGAAATCGCTTTTCAGAACGCTTTACAGCTATGTGAGGGTTTTTGAATTACTGTATGATACACAAAACACTTGCAAATCCAGAACTTCACCTGCTAGACTTTGCTGCCTCTTCCGACACCTCAGTCACGCTGCTCGGCGGTGCCAAGCCTTCAGCGTCAAGCCTCCCAGGTACATCCCTCGGGTTGTTTGGTTTTGAACCACTGAATTGGCTGCCGCCAGGGCCTGGGGGGTTCGTGCCGACGTTGTTGCGCGAGGCTGCCAAACCCTGAGTGAGGATATCCTTGCCTTCGTCCCTCGCCTCTGCTGCATTGTTGGAGCCGAGCTCGCCTTTGCTCCTGGCTTTTCTATGATTTTCATGTTTGTTGTCAGTCATTCATGATTGGACCAGCAACCGGTATGTAGTAGGTTGGGGTTGTAACGTACTGCGCCTCCTTGTCGGCAGCGTCCGGGTCGTCTTGGCGTCCCCGCGCGACCTCGGTGGTCAGGTCCTCGCCGTACCGCACCTCGGCGCTGGGGAACTTGTTCTCCGCCTTGGTGTTGACGCCTGCGTCGAAGCCGGCGCCGGTCCGGAAGTCGTGTCCGACCTTGGCCTCGTACGTGTTCAGGTCCGCCTCGGCCTGGCGGGCCATCTTGTTGAGTTCATTCTGGCTTGGAGTTGACATTTCTTTTGGTGGTATTTTTGAATTGTAGTTGAAGATGATTGATATTGGATCCTGTTCGTCTCTGCCTGGACTTACACAATCATCTCGTTATATACTCATGTTTCATTATGCTCATATATCTTTGTTTGACGTCATGGAGTTGCGATAGTGATGATACTTGGGGATTGTGGAACCGCTGTTATCCGTATGATCTCAGCATGATTTAATCGTGGGGAAGCGCAACTCAGCTCGCCGCGCTCATGAAGTAATCATGCGCAAATTTTACATGGGGATTTGCAAGGATTTCGATCGATCGAAAGCCATCTACACGAGTTTCAGAATTGGAACCCGTTCAAAATAAAAACGAGCTTGCCTGATGGACTTCGCCCCCAAGGCCCCCATGGAATGCCTCTCAACTGCGATTGCGAGGCTATACATAAGCTGTGGGCCGTCCAATGCCCGGCATTTAATACCCCGGCACCGCTCCCCACTTACCGTCCCCACGCGGCCGGCTTGGTCTCAATCGAATACGGGCAAAGGCTTCCAGGATAATGCGCTTTGGAGAAAACACTAATACTGACTTAGAACAACAAGTCTCGCATATTTGCTTGCGTGCAAAGTCGCCCAACATGCCGCTTACGTCAAATGCCCCGTGAATGCTGCTTGTGAGCGCGGCAGTCATGAAAATCGCACGCCACATCCTTGATTGCCATTGAATTTGGCTGTTGCCTTGATCAAGACATTTGATCTGCTCGGACTGTTGGCGATCAGAAACTGCCTCACCGATGGATTTGTCTTTTTGATGAAGGCCTCAATCTGTAATCCCTCCTTAGTTCTCCAACTCTGATCCTTGGCTCATCCATCCAATAAGGCCTCGTGGCGCAACGGTAGCGCGTACGACTCCAGATCGTAAGGTTATCCGTTCAAATCGGGTCGGGGTCAGCTGTGCCACAGCACTAAGTGTTTTTTGTCCTCTGCCACACTTCACACCCAGTAATCTCGCCGTAGCGTCGAGTGACTGTTTCCCATGTCGTTGGGCTTGGGAATAGTTTTATGGTGCTTGGGGCTTGCTGGCTTGCGATATGTTTTGCTCCTATATTATGATACGATGATTTTACGGGCTGTTACAAGGGTCTGCTAGTTTGTGGAGCGTCTTTTAATCTGCTTTGCTTTGGAACCGCTTGGGGTGAATGCATATCGCTTGACATTCGTTTCCAGTCACTTGCCGGGAGCATCCTATTCAGACCCCTAACTTGCCAACAAGTTGGGCAGCAGCGTAACAAAGATTATGATAGCGGTTTTATTGATGATCTCCTTCGTCAGCGTGGGGAAGAAAGCTGCACGTCTGTCGGCATGGTAACGTTGCGTACCCCCTGTTCGGCACCCCCCCTGTTCGGCACCCAAAAATAACAACACTTTTATTTTTATCCTCCAACTTCTATTATAAATATCTCGATGAATCTTTCACTTTTGGATTTACTTTTTTCTAATCTTGATTCTCCATTTTCCAATGAAGCAATATACTGAAAAACAGCTTATATCTGCAATTAACGACGTCAATAATGGCAATCCAATTGCAAAAACCTCCCGAAAATGGGGAATACCTAGGTCTACACTTCAAAGTCGACTTAAAGGTTCTCAAGCTTATAAAAAAGCACAAAGCCCTTTTCAAAGGCTTTCTACGGAACAGGAAAAGCATTTGGCTGATTGGGTACTTACCCAAACAGCTTTAGGGCTTCCGCCAACGCATCAAGAATTACGCTTTTTTGCCGAACGAATTCTTCAAGCCGCCGGAGAGACAAAAGGCCTTGGAAAACGTTGGATAACTCGTTTTTTGGCTCGTTATCCAATCCTTAAAACCCAAAGGCCCCGTCGAATAGATAACGCCCGGGTTAATGGCGCTACTACGGAGATAATTAAATCTTGGTGGCTTTATATTACGAACCCGGTTATTAACGCTATTAAACCGGAAAACCGTTGGAATATGGACGAAACCGGTATAATGGAAGGTAAAGGATCTAACGGCCTGGTATTAGGGCTTAACGGGATCCGGCCGTTGCAACGGAAAGAGCCCGGAACGCGGGGTTGGACGACTATAATCGAATGTATATCGGCTACGGGCGTTGCCCTCCCTCCCCTTGTTATATTTAAGGGAAAAAACGTACAACAACAATGGTTTCCGACGGATTTAAGCCTTTTCGATAATTGGAAATTTCACGCAACCGAAAACGGGTGGACAAATAACGAAACGGCTATCGAATGGTTAAAAAAAGTGTTTATTCCGTATACCCAACCTTTAACCCCTGAAAAGCGGTTATTAGTTTTGGATGGCCATGGATCACATATAACGGACGAATTTATGCTTCTTTGCTTGCAAAACAATATTCAACTCCTATATTTACCCCCTTATTCGTCACACGTTCTCCAACCATTGGATCTATCGGTTTTTGGGCCGTTAAAAGAAGCTTATCGACGTCAACTTGGATTTGTTAGCCAATTTTGCTGTTCAACAATTATTGGAAAACGAAATTTCCTACTTTGTTATCGAAAAGCCAGATTAAAAGCATTTATAGCAAAAACCATTTAATCTGGTTGGCGTATAACGGGGTTATGGCCGGTAAACTTGGTTAAACCACTTTTAAGCCCTTTTTTGTTAGAAAATAGCAATGCCAACGTTATAAAAGATAAAAATAACGGTTTGCAAAGGGATAAAACACCGGAAAGCCCAGCCCAAAAAATTAACGACCCGTCTTTACTTATTTGGAAAACCCCTAAAACGACCCGAGATGTCCGATTTCAACTGCAAAAACTTTCCCAATCCAACAAAACCAACGCTACTTCACGTTTTTTATTTGCAAAAGTCCAAAAAAGCTTCGAAGCTAAAGATACCCTTTTGGCTAGCGCCCAGCAAAAAATCAGCTTATTGGAAGCACAACTGGAGGCAATACGGCCGGTTAAAAGGAGGAGGGTGGTTCCGGATCCAAACGAGCTTTTGGTTAACAAACAGAACATTATTGGATTGCAGGAAAAGGATATAGAAAATTTGGAACCTTTAGCTGATGAAGAAGAGGTTAATGAACCGGAGAAGCGTGAAAACGATTGTATTTTTGTCCGTTGATAATTTTATATTTAAATCAGCTTATAAAAGTAGGCATTTCGTTGTTAGATTTTCAGGGTGCCGAACAGGGGGGGTGCCGAACAGGGGGTACGCAACGTTAGGAGTCGACTGAGAGGAGATTGCAAAGTTTTCAGAGAAACAGAGGGTTCTGGACAGCGAGGAGCTGAGTATGCAGTGCTTTGGAAGTTTAGGTACCCGACTATCGGAGATGGCTTGGAAAAGGGACAATTCTCCAGTGCTTAACCGCAAAGACCCTTCCATGCAGTATGCAGCTTGGAATGATGATTGTTAGTTGGCACAAAAGGTTGGGCCAACATGACCATTGTACAAGGTGTTCTCTATCCATTGTAAACAAAGATACCTACGTAATCTTCTGCAGAATTCGACTCATTGGTATTGTAAGTGAATCTGCTTTTGGGAGCAAGTTGAGTTCTGGCCCCTGAAAGACTACACCCAAATTTGATTCTATGATGACAACCAGTTGGTGGGCCATATGAGCGAAAGCACAAAAAACGTACATTCGCGATGACATGCCAGTTTGGGCATTGGTGGCAGCAAGGAATAGGCCAGTGACTTGCAGGAGTTCCATAACCCTCCTTGGCCGCCGAAAGTCGGGCATCTCTCATTACGCTGGTGAGAGGAGCCATAGATCCCACGGGCGAAAATCATGGCCAACTGAAAGAATCTGCACAGGGCAGAGCAGAAAATTTTTGAAGAATCATCGAATCTACAGTCAAAACTTCTCTCAGAAGCTGCGGAGGTATTGGAGGTCAGAATGACCTATGCGACTCCGTCACGATGCGTGATGATAGCCCCAATGGAGCCACATCTGGTCGGGCATCGGACCTTATCGAGCAGTCACTCACCCAAATCAACAAGATCTATCACTCGTACTACGATGGTTTCCTCGACATGACGGCAACCGCCCAGATGACCATCAGACGGATGGAAAGCCTGCTTGCAACTATTCCGGAGTCCAAGGCCAACCGGTGGCTCAACATAATGATAGAACTCATAACGATGGGCGCAATGAACGCCGCGGCGTCTTTATTCCACACATTTCTAGAGACGCTTCCAGCCATGGATAAAGGTTTCGGCGGACTTGATATAATTAAGGAGACTCATCTAATGATGGACGCTTGCGAAGGATATTGTGCAGAGTCCCGACGCGGACTGGCGGGATACCGACTTCCAGAAGACCTTCTCCAAATATACAGCCCAGATCATGTTGGAATGGCAATGCAGGGCAAGCCTGGCAGTGAAGCAGCGCTTCGGTGGGTTAGATGAGGCCGTAAACCGGTTACCGAACCTCCTCGTCGATGGGCAGTTTGCTGGAGGCTCTTTCAAAGGGACAGGTACCCGGGACCCCCTTGCCTGGGGCCGCCCGCCGAAATACAAGTGATCGGACGCAAAGCATTCTTCAGGCTCACCATTCCAGGCGTCTGGCATCGATCCACGGCTTCGCCTTTGTTCTCCGGAGAGACGAGGGTGTTACGACCAGACAGTTGGGCCGGAACCAGGAAGGCCAGGTGGGGTCACACCCCTCCTGACGACAACAGATCAAAAAAACAGCGACCGGTAGGAAACAGGATTATATAAGAACTTAGTCACGTAACATCACGTAACCACCAAAATGTGATTTGGGGTAATTTGTAAAACCTCGATTAGGAATTACAAATTAAATAAATTAAGGGAAATTACGTTTAGGATATTAATTATATAAAATACGCTTATTACCATATAAATAAAATTTAATTTAAAATTGTTTAGTAACAATTAATTTATATCCAATTTATTACTTACCCAAAAATCGATTATAATTTTACCCCAATTATTAAAAATCCCAATTACCCAATTTAAACGTTTAATTGTTTTAACCTATTATATTTTACTATAAAAATAGGTTATCCGATATTTTAATCGTAATATTTTAATTGTTCCTATTTAATATTTTGTTTTAAAATATACCGAATAATACCGCCGAAATAATATTTTCCAATAGGATTACTTTTTAAACCCCTTTTATTATTAACGTTCCGGCCAACGTTAACGTTTTGCGTTAAATGGTTGCGATATTCCAAACCGAAAATCGACAATTTTAGGAACGAATAACCGAATAAATTAACCGAATTAATAAAAATAGCATTAAATATCCTTTATTTACCCTTTTTAATGGTATTTTAAGTATTTTTTAGGGATTTTTTACTGGAATTCGGGCCTATTTCCATTTTAACGAGGATAATTTCGATAGCGATATAAATAAAATTATTTACGTAATTTCGTTTTTAAAAGGCGACGTATTCGCCTGGTTTAAACCTATTTTGCGAAATTATTTGAACTATAACGAAAAAAAGAACCGTAAAATTAAAATTAACCGCATTTTCGATAATTACGAAAATTTCGAAAAATGTTTTAGGGGAATATTCGGTAATTCAAACGAAAAACGTACGGTTAAACGTAAATTGGTACATTTTACCTAAACCAAATCGGTATTAAAATATACCAATAAATTCCGATAAATTACCGCCAAACTATTATAAGGCCCCGAAACCCTAATAATACGCTTTTATATAGGATTTAAAGAAAAAATTAAAAACGAATTTATTAAAAAAAAACGATCCAATACCCTAGCCGAATACGTAAAGCTAATAATTAAAATTAATAACCGATTTTACGAAAAAAAGCTGGAACGGCGCGAAAACCGTAGCGTATGGGGATTAACTTTGCGATAAACCAATACCGGACGCAAATATTAATACCCTAAATCGCTTTGCTAATATAATACCGCGTACGGGATGTATAACGGACTTATAAATTTTAACGCGATATAATATAAAAAACCTCGCAAAAATCCCAAAAATGGCAAATATTTTAAATATAATAAAATAGGATATATCGCAAAAAATTATCCTGGAAATTAAAATAATACCCCCGGTTTTATTATCGATTTTAGGGGTAAACCCGAAAAACCACGAAGGTTTAACGCCATTAATTATTAATAAATATAGCCTAACTAATATAATTTAATAAATTGGACCATTTATTACGACGATAATTATATAATTTATAATAATTCCAAAATGGACGCAAAATAATACCTTTAAAAGCCACGAAATATCCGAATATTAGTAATAGGAAACCAAATACCTATAGGAATAAAACCACCAATTAATTTATATCGATAAAATGCCACCTTACCCGAATTTACCGATTCGAGCTTTTCGGGAAATTTAAATACGGAATTATTGGAATAAATCCACCGTATTAAAATAATTAACCAATTTCCAACCGAAAAATTTTTTAATAACGCTTTAGGCGAAAAATTAAACGACGAAAAAAAAATAATTTTAAGCCGTTATAACGCGGAAAAAATTAACGATTTTTACAAATATAGTAAAAAATAAATCGATTTATACCGAAACGACCAATTAGTTTAATTCCCAAAATATAATTTAATATAATAAAAATAAAACCCTTTAAAAAACCCGGACCCCACGTTTGGAGACCATCCGATATTTGATATTAAATATTTAAAATACCTTTAAATTTTTTGGGCCGAATGTTTCCGAGATAATTGTGGAATTTATATAAATAAAAAAATTTATTATAATTTTTTCTTTCGACGACGATTAATTACCGGAATTAACGAAATTTATACGATTTAGGAATTACCTAATTGGGAAATTAAAATTAGGTTTCGAAACGAGCCAGCAGTAATTTTTACGCCAAATAACGAATATTTTATAGCATATTACAACCAAATAAGTCCCCTATGGTACGAATATATACGTAATATATATAAAATTTATATATTAGTTAAAGTATAGGATTGGCACGTACGAAAATAATAATACCAAATACCCGTTTTTATAATTAAGATCGTATGGGACCCGAAAGTAAAAAATAAACAAACGTTTACGAACGCGCGTAAAACGCCTATATTAAGGAAATATTCCCTCGACGGAATAATAATAAAAAATAGTTTTATACCCAAAAATAAAAGAAATAAGGATTTATAACGCGAATCTAATAAACCAAAAAATTAAAATAATTAAACGGTATAAAGTACCGGAAAGCGAAGATAATAAAAACGGAACAAAAAACCCTAAACGTTACGCGAAATACGATAGTAAAATACGAATATATATTTTTCGATATACGATTCGGTGGAAAACCTATACGAATATTTTTCGATAATAGAATATAAAATAATTATACATTACCAAAAATCGTAACGGAACGACGGATATTTTGGTAATAAAAAAAAAAACCATACCAATTATAAACCGTAAAAAAAAAAGCAGTTTTATACGGGAACGGTATTATTAAAATAGAAACTGTTCGTAGACTCGCAGGTCTACTAACAATGCATTGCGTGGTAGACTTAATCAATGGGTGAGAACGTTATACCTCTGCAATTTGGGTATACTCGGTCTGTCTTCTACCTAAGTCGTGCGACTGCATTTGATTATTCACGGCCGGATGAAAAGTCTTTCATGCGGTCCGTGCTCCTTGCTTAGTCACCCAATCGCCGGGGCCGCAGCTCCGGCCCGGCTTTACCTCCTTTCCGCTGCGCGCGCGAGTGAGGCTATTCCAACACTGGCAATTTTTTTTTTTGGGTGCGCGCGCATCGCTTTTATTGTATCCGGCAATAGGTAATGGTTGGGATGTTAAATAAGGAAAATAATGCAAATGGGATGTCGTTTCCAAATAGTCCCGTGACCGCGCGTGTGCGCGCGTGCCTTATTCTCCCGCCGTGAATCACGGCTAGATGCCTTTCATTATCATCCGTTGTGCGCTCAACCAACGACCTGTGAATTACCTTTTGTTGGTCGTGATTGTTGCGCACCTTTTTTGATTATTGGAGGTGATTCGTTTTTTGTTGCTGACGAATTTTTGTTGTAAGGCGCGTGCGATCAGTTAACCGTTCGAGGTGATTTACCTTTTCCCGTTTATATTAACGGCCCTTCTTTCCCTCGATTCGGCCCTTAACTTTTTCCTTCCTCATCCTCATTTTTATTAACTTTCCATTAACAATCGGTCGCACGTTCAGTTCTTCCTCATCATCAACAATCTTCACTTTTCTCTCTCACTTTCTGTCGCCCGCATTTCTCTCTCTTTCGATCTTCGTCGTTAATATCTTGCGCGCGCGTATTCGAGATCGTCGTTATGTTTTTCGTCCCTGTTGGCCCTGTTGTTTCGACCGTCGATTCCATCGCCGGTCCCGTTGTCGTGCGCAGGACCCAGAATGAGATTTGCGACCATTTTGCCCACTGCGTCCGCAAATAATCGTGCTTTCTTCCGCAACCTGGCCATCAATGTAAATATTTCCTGACTTTTTTTTCTTATCGCGCGCTAAAGCTAACGTCACGTCTTATAGGATTTTGAACGCGCGCTCGCCGTTTTGCCGTCGCGCGATATCGAGATCAAGGTTTCTACTGGTTCGGCTGAGTAAATCCGGCACCTGTTTGCGACCATCATTCGTCGCGAGAGCTATTTCCGCGCTGTTCTGATCCAGTCGCGCGGACGCACCGCTGTCCGTTGTCCCTCCAAGTGTGGCAACCCCAATGCCTCTCCCAAGTTCCGGTATTGCGTGCGCCTCCTTCCTTACTACAACGGTGTTTGTGCTGAGTGCGTCTGGCAAAGCCGTGCTGCTTAATGCTCGCACCACCACGCCGGCAATGTCCTTCCGGCCGAGTTTGATGGCGGTAGCTCGTACGGCGGCTCGTACCATGGCGGTTTTTAGCACGGCGGTTCTTAGCATGGCGGTTCTTAATATGGTGGTCGCGCGTTGGGTTCGGCTGGTATGCCTATTTTTTTGGAGTAACTGTCGCGCGCGTGCGATATTCCTATACTGGGGAATCGGGGTTTGGTTTTTTTCTTTTTAATGGGGTTTTCCGCTTGTTTTTGTTTCGCGCGCCTGCGTGCGCTGGGTTTTCCTCTTTAATGGGTTTTCTGTTTGTTTTTGTTGCGCGCGCCCGCGTGCGCTGGATTTTTCTTTTTCGATAAATATAAAGGATTATACACTCTTTCTCGTTTACTTCCCTTTTGTGTTGTGATGTGATTATGTTGTTACCCAGTCGTGCGCCTTTCGACGTAACCTTCGATTCTAACCGTTGCTTTGTTGGTCGAGATCAGCTTGGTGAATGCATCGTTGGGATCCTTTTTTGTTATGGTATCTGCTGGGTTATCGTGTCCGTTTATCCAGCAGATCTTTGTTATCTCCTTTGCTTCGTACGATTCGCGTAACGATATTATATCTATTATCAGCCTTTTTTCTGTCGTGCTACCTAGTTTTACTAAACAGTCGTACAAGGACTTGGAATTTGTGCAAACGATAGTTTGGATATGTGGTTGTTCCAAAGCATTTGCGATGCGTGCGATCGTTGTTGAAAGGATAAAACCATGGTCGAATCCTGTGGATATACCATATAACTCGCTTGCTAACACACTTTTTGTCACCCTTTTGCATTTGGTAGAGGATTAGTGTACGATATTCCCCTGTAGTTGGAATTGTTCCTTGCTGCGCGCGATCTTTTCCCCTAATATAATAATATAATTTAGCTGTGAGGTCATGTCCTTGTTATTGGCGAACGATCCATCCGTAAAAATGTACAGCTTCGCGCGCTCCAGGTTGATGGGCAGGTACACAAGCCCCCTGTTCGGGTTTTCCATCTGCCATGCTAACCGTTTGTTTAAAGCGGTTATCGCCTTTTTGGTTGGTTGTTGGCTGCTTTGTGCTGCCATTGACAAGTCGTACGCAGCCTTTGGTTGGCAGATAGTAGCGATGTATGCTTCTCTGGCTCGTTGCGCGATGAATTGTTGTGCTGCGTCGGGTGCCTTGTGGTCGATTAGTTTTAGCTGCGCTAGTTGCCTTTTTTGGGTGATGTGCACGCTTTTTTCCTGCAGTTGGATTTTGCATCCGTTAAATTCCAAATGGTTGTCGTGCGTAAGGAATTGTTTCTCCTTTGCCTGGAATCCTGCTGCGTGCAACTTCTCCTCCTCCAGGTTTGAAAAATTCGGAGTTGTAACTGTAAACGTATCGTCTGTTTGCATACCCGTAATACCAAAATAATCTGGTTCCCCTATTGTATGCAGTAAATATGGGTCGTACGTCGATGGCCTTATTCCTAAGGCGTTACGGTGGTGCGCGTGGTATATTTTCCACCAATATGTTCCCGATTCCGCTAATCCATATAACGACTTTTTAATCCATAGCACCGTGTTAGGTGGGTAACGATGGCGAATCTCTTTTGGTAGCTGTGCGATAATCGTGCGCTGCAGGAAATCCTCGGATTGCACATATGCTTGTGTGATATCCCGCAGTTCGAACCTCATGTTTAATCGCGCGATTAACCCGGCTCCGATCGCCAGTAGCAACCTTTGGCTCATACGTTGGATGGTTGGTGCTTGCGTCAACAGTTTTTCCTTTTCTGGGTTATTATAACTTTGTAGCACTATCCTGGATTTCTTATATGGTTGCGCGGAGGTTTGTCCTTTAATTTTTCGTACTAGCCTTGTTTTCTACAGCCGGCCATTATGGAGAGTCGGACTATATTTTATCATTTCGATCGCACCTTTTGTTATTAGGCTATTAATCTCCTGGTCGTCTGACGTTTCGAACGGCGGTCCGGGTGTGTTGATTTTGCTTTTGGCTCGTAGTGCGATAGTTAGGTCCTACGCTGTTTTCTCTTTTTCTGTGACGTACGCATTTCCTTGCAGTAATTGGATCACAAGTTTCTCCTTTTGCAAAGCTCGATCTAGGTTTGCTTGTGTCCATGGCCTGTCGTGCGCGTCCAGGTCCGGGTCGGGTTGGTTTTGCGTCTTATCCCGGTCCGGGTCAGCTTGGTCCTTGGTCGTCGTCCTGTCTAGGTCGTGCGGTTCCTGTGTTTCGGTTGGGTCGCGGTGGAACGGTTTGCAATGTGTCGTGCGGAAGGTTTTTGGAGTGTTGTTAATGGTTACCGTGGTATTCGTCTGATCTACAGCTTGAATCTGGTATGGTCCTTGCCATCCTTTACCCTCTTTCCACACTAACACTTCGCTCCCAATCGTGCTTTCCAACATTTTTTGCGCGCGCGGTCCGTTTTTTGTGTTAAGCGCGCGGTTGATAGCTATTTCCGTACGATGTTTGGCCAATGCCTTCCTTGCCTTTGACATCGCTATCGCGCGTTGCGCGATAGTTGCTGATGGTGCAGAATTTTCGTTAATCCTGGGGTACGCTCCGAATACTAGCAAGGTTGGAACTAGTCCGTTTGGTCCAGCCGTGTCGTTTAGTGCTTTAACTGTTATTTGCAGGATGGTTTCTTTATCCGCACTACCCTTTAATTCCTGGGATAGGATGTCGAACGCACGTTTTAACGGGGCATGCGCGCGTTTTACTTTTCCTAATGCCCAATGTGCTTCCACAGGCATTTCTTTGTACGCAGCTCTTACTATCTTGGCGTTGCTGTGGAACTCCTTTGATGCAAAGTTCTTTCCTGGGTCGTGCGTAATAACATCTGGTGGACCGAGGTAAATATGGATCCAAATCCTGTATAGTGCGTTCCAAGTCGTGTGTGCCGACATATCTTTCAGGAATGTTGCAGTTTGGAATCCCGTCGCACTATCGATAACGTGTAGTATTGGCTTGCTATCCAGCCATAGTACGTCCACGATAATCTCATAGTTAAATTCGCATTCGTTTTTAATGGAGAATTTGAATCGTTGGGGAGCTGGGTCGTGCGTCTGGCATTGGTGGCAAATTTTGGTTATTTTTTCCAATATATTTTGTCGCATTTTTCGGTGGCCTGTTTCGTGTAGGAGTTTATATAATTTTTCCGTGCGAGGGTGTCCAAACCTCCTATGCAGCTTTCGAAGTTTTTGCTTAGTAAAGAATGTTGCCGCCTCCGTGCGACTAACATTGAAAAATGGGTGTCCCCATTTCCTTACCATTGGTATCCTGATGCCATCCTTGCGTACGATAACGTTTTTAATATTGTTAAAATACGCCTTCATTTTATCTGCGTCGTGCAAACAAAAGAGGAATGGTGTTTGTGCGTTTAGGACGTGGTAGGTAATGGTTCCCAGTGCGTTTTCCATGGTTATTGTGCCGATAGCCTGTTCTGCCTTGCCTTTTCCGAATCGCATTTCCGTCGATCCCGGTGTCCAATTTATACGCGCGCGCGGGTTTTCTTTCAGGTATGCTAACATCTGGCACTTTCCTACTGTGGATACACGCGCGGCTCCTGTATTCCATAGCTTTCCTTGATATGTCGTGTTATATTGGTTATGTAATACGAATTGATCCGCTTGCTGTTTGGGCTTTACAGAATACACATTTTTTCCTGTCGCGCGATGGAGGTATGCTTGGTTTTGGAGAAATTGTGCGATTTGGTACTTTTCGTCTTTATTTTCCTTTTCGTCGTTAGCCTCGCTGGTGTCGTCGTGCGGCTGAGGTCTGCTTGCCTCCCAATTGGTAAGGAATTGGTTAAAGTCCTCGTGTTCCTCCCCTAAGGTATCGTACGTTTGGTGGTATTTTTGGCGTGCGTTTTCCTTTTTTTCTTTGGTGTGCTTCCAGGATTTGCAGCTTTGTTTCTTGTATACGAAGCAATAGTTTGCCCTTTTATCCTGGAGTGTGGTTGGATTTGTATGCGTGCGTATGCCATTCTTTGGCCCTGGTGATTTTGTATTGCCTCT
Source organism: Pyricularia grisea (assembly GCF_004355905.1). Classification (NCBI taxonomy): domain Eukaryota; kingdom Fungi; phylum Ascomycota; class Sordariomycetes; order Magnaporthales; family Pyriculariaceae; genus Pyricularia; species Pyricularia grisea. The sequence continues at coordinate 3,402,959 of NW_022156720.1, forward strand.
GGGGATAAGGTTGGGTTTCTATTTTGGTGCGTGCGCGCGCCCTGGCCTTGGGTTTTGCTGGTTACGGTGGTATTTTCTGTTAGTGAAATGGGTATCGTGCGCTTTTTCCTGCAGTAGGTGTTGTTTTTCAGCTTTATCTTGTGCCACTTGTAGTGACGCGCGCAGGTTAGAGAATAGTGCTTCGTATGTTCCCTTTTGGACTATTAATGCATTTTCAAACTCGGGTACTCTTCGGCAGGCTCGTACCATTGCCGTGTGCAGTTGGCGTTCCCCTTGGTACTCGTCTCCGAGTGCTCGTTGCACGAGTCTTAGCTTGTCCAGTAATAATTCCAGTATTTCTTGGGCGCTTTTGTTTGTATTATTTTGTCTTATACGCGCGAAGGTGGTTGCCGTCCAATTTGTATAATATTGCGTATGGTTTAACTCGGTGTTAAAGTGCTTGTCCAGCATGGTGTACATTTTATCCCATCGCATGCCTAACCATGAGAAATTGGTCCAATAGTCGCGCGCGCGGTCTGCCAAAATTTCAGGGAAAATTGCATGATATTGGTTTACCGAGATTCCTCGCCTATCGCACGTTTGGACGAAAATCTTAGTTTTATCTAGGAGTATGTCGTACGGTTTTCCCGTATAATTATCTGCCTGCTTCCATGTTTTAATAAAGCGGTCTGCAATTATAGGGTTTATGGGCTCGCTTGGTACGGGTCGCACGGGTGGTAATTCGTACTTTGGTACTCCTGGCCCTTCATTGGTCGCGCGATGAGCGTAGGTCGCGTTTCGGCCCCTTTCCGGGTCAAATTGCGGGTATGTTTGCACTTCCCGTGTTAACCTGCTTCCGGGCATGGCTGTTGTGCCTTTTCCTGGTTCGTGCGCATAAGCAATACCTGGATTCGGCCCTGGGTAAGGTATGTTTTGTGCGCGTTGCGGCTTTGCGGGTGGATTTTGGTATCCGTTGTGTTCCACAGACTGGAGCACAATTTGCGGTGTTGTGGGCATCGCGCGTTGGCCTTTTCCCGTTTGTTCCTCCTCATTCTGGAGGAATCGTACGAGTTTATCGTTGATTTTCCTTCCTTGTAAAGGTCCGTACATTTCTTTTAACAAATCGACGTATGCCTTGCGGATTTCGCGCGATATTTGGTCGAACTGATAATTTGTCCATCCCTCAAGCTTTTCTTGGAAGCGTTCGCGTAACCGTTGTTTTGGGGTTGTTTTCCCCGCTGTTTGTGCCTTGCGTACGCTGATTACTGCTTTATAGTATGATTGCATGAAGTATGTAGATGCCATTTTTGGTTCCAGTGGTTGCGTGAGGTCGGGTGGTGGTTGATCCCAGGCGTGCGGATCGATATATTTTAGCCATTGTGTATCGCTGATCCCGCTCGTTTCGATCATTTTTATCCAGGCTGGCGTGCGCAGCAACCTAGCGATAGGTAGCTGTTGTTCCTCGAGTTCGTGGTGATCCTCGTCGCGCGTTTCTGGTGTGTTGCTTGTTGATGCCATCTTTGCAATGGTTGGTTGCTTGGATGGAAGCTAAATAGTTTTCGTACGATAGCGTGCAATTTAGTTCTTTAGTACAAGGGCGTTAGATTCGTCCGGTCCTTAGATTTTTGGTTTTTCCAATGGGAAAGTATCCAATCTAAATTTCGGGCAGTAGCATAAACCGGATTCCGGCGTTTAAATAACCAATGGGTTGGGCTTTCGTGCGCGCGGCTTATCTTTTCACGTAGCCAATTTGTGAGCGTCGTACGACTGGTTGCCGTATTTCTATTCACTGATCAGTGTTCGTAGATTCGCAGGTCTACTAACAATGCATTGCGTGGTAGATTTAATTAATGGGTGAGAACGTGATACCTCTGCAATTTGGGTATATTCGGTCTGTTTTTTACCTAAGTCGTGCGACTGCATTTGATTATTCACGGCCGGATGAAAAGTTTTTCATGCGGTCCGTGCTCCTTGCTTAGTTACCCAATCGCCGGGGCCGCAGCTCCGGCCCGGCTTTACCTCCTTTCCGCTGCGCGCGCGAGTGAGGCTATTCCAACAGAAACCGTACATTTTTGGATGGAAAATTATGGACGAAAAAAACGAATTATTTTAAATATTACGGAAATAGGGGATAAGGATATAATTTTAGAAATTTCCTGGTTTAGGAAAAATAACCCCAAAATAAATTGGATAATCGGCCAAATTTAATAAAAAAAGCATTTAATTATTAAATAATTTCCAATTTAAAAAAGTTTATATAAGAAGCGTAGGGTACGGAAAAACCAAATAAAATAAATGGCGTATTTATAGGGAGGACGACCAACCCCGAAGCTAATATTGGAAAAAAGGCGATTATTTATAAATTAAAACCGATCCAATTATATAATACCAATTACGGACGAATTAGCCAAAAACGGTAAAATTTTAAAAAAATACCAAATATACACCCGATTATTTAGCCCAAAATTCGAAATAAAATTACCCGAATATAATTTATTCGATTACGAAATACTATTAAAAAAAAGAACCTAACCAAAATTTTACAAAATATATGGTTTAAACCCGATATAAATGGAAGTATTAGACGAATATTTCGAAAAAAACCTTAAAAAAGGATATATTAAACCATCGATATTACCAGTAGGATATCCAATTTTTTTCGTACCAAAAAAAAACGGAAAATTACGATTATACGTAGATTACAGACAATTAAACGATATTATTATAAAAAATTGCTACCTATTTCCGTTAATCGGAAAATTTCGAAATATACTTTATTAAACGAAATGGTTTACGATATTAGATTTTAAAGGAATATATAATTTAATCCGTATAAAGGAAGGCGAAAAATGGAAAACCGCGTTTCGTACCAGGCGAGGATATTACAAATATTTGGTAATACCTTTCGGATTTACTAACGCCCCAATAATTTTTTAAATTATAATTAACCATATTTTCCGGGAATGTTTAAATATTTTCGTCGTTATTTATTTGGACGATATTTTCGTTTTTTCCAAAACGTTGGAAGAATATAAATAATACGTCCATACGGTTTTACAAAAATTACAAAACGCCAAACTTTTAATTAAACCCGACAAATATATTTTTTACAGCAAACAAATTAATTTTTTAAAATATATTATCGTTTTTGGAAAAATTAGGATAAAAAAATCGAAAATCCAAATAATAAAGGAATGGTTTTAACCGTAAAATATAAAAAACGTTCGAACTTTTTTCGGATTTGTAAACTTTTATAAAATATTTATTAAAAAATACGGCGCGATCGCCACCCCATTAACTAATATAACCAAAAAAAACCTAAAATTCTAATAAACGAAATAAATATAATAGGCTTTCGAATAGTTATAAGACGCAATAGTACGAAAACCGATTTTTAAAATACCAGACCTAACGAAACTTTTCGAAATCGAAACCGACGCATCCGATTACGTAATCGGAGGACAATTTAACCAACAAAATAAAAAAAAAAGATTATACCCTTACACCTTTTTTTCCCAAAAGTTATACGGGCCAAAATTTAATTACCAAATTTACGATAAAAGATTTATAGCTATTATTCGAGTATTCGAAAAATGGAAACTATAATTATCCGAAATTAGATACGAAATGTTAATTTATACGGATTATAAAAACCTAACCCATTTTACCATTAATAAAATATTAAACAAACGATAAATTCGATGGTTAAAATTTTTATTAAAATTCCATTTTAGGATCGTATACCGGAAAAAAATAAAAAACGGTAGGGCCGATACTTTTAACCGGAAGCCAAACCACGAAAATATAATATTAAAGGAAATACGCGTTATTTTTATAATAGACGAAAACGGAAACCTTTTACCAATATACCGAAATCTTATAACGATAAATATAACGATTATACCCGAAAAAATACGGAAAATTTACGAAAGCAAAATATACGGATACCAAGGAATTTCCAAAATATGGAAACGGTTAAAATAATACCATAATTTTAAAGGAATACGATAAAAAGTACGAAAAGCCATTAAAAATTGCGAATTTTGCGCCAAAAACAAATTAGCAAAATATAAACCTTATAGGTTATTATAATTATTATTAGCCCCTAACAAAATTTGGTAAATTATTATAATGGATTTTATCGTTAAATTACCACTTTGGGAAAAACCATTTATTAAAACCAAATACGATAATATATTGGTTATAATGGATAAATTTATTAAATATACCTATTTTTTACCCTATAAAAAAAGCAGTAACGTTAAAAAAATCGCCTATATATTCCTACGAATAATTGTTAATAATTACGGATTATTAAAAAATATTATTACCGATAAAAACAAACTTTTTACATTAAAATTCTGGAAATTATTAATAAAATAGTTAGGAACTAATTACAAATTATTAACAGCATTTTACCCCCAAACGGACGGATAAATAAAACGAACCAATTAAATATTCGAATAATACCTAAAATGTTACGTAAACCATAAGTAAAACGATTGGATACGGTTATTATTTACAATATAGTTTGCCTATAATAATTTAAAAAACGAAAATATTAAAATAATCCCGTTTTATACTAATTATAGGTTTAATTTTACCGTATATAAAAAACCCAAAATAATTATTACGGTACCGCGAGCCGACAAACAAGCAAACGAATTACGATAACTATATAAAAAATCTTAGCAAAAACTAAAATTCGTACGAAAAAGAATAATAAAATACGCCAACCAATATCGGATAAAAAAATTATCCTTTAAAAAAGGAAATAACGTTTACCTTATTCGACGCAATATTAAAATATAGCGACCAAATAGCAAATTTAATTTTAAGAAATTTGGACCTTTTAAAATTAATAAAAAAATTAGCGATACCAATTATAGACTATTATTACCAAATATTATGAAAATTTACCCGACATTTTATATATTATTATTGGAATTAGTATTATACGGTACTAATATATAAAAAACGATCGAAATCGACGTATAAGAAATTTACGAAATAAAACGAATATTAGACTATAAACGTAACTACGGAAAAACGGAATACCTTATTAAATGGGAAAATTACGAATACGAAAAAAACATTTGGGAATTTTTTAACCATTTTTAAAATTACCAGAAACCGTTCCGCCAATATTACTAAAAATTGGATCTGCGAATAAATTAGCCAAAAAAAAGGAAAACCTAAAAAAATACCACCTACTATTTTTAAAAAATAAAGACCGATTAGGATTCGAAACTATACCACGAAACGAATTTGCGAAAAAAACAATTAATATATATTATAAATTAAAATATACGAATAAAATAATTTACCAATAAAATACCGCGCGAAAACATTTATTTCGTTTAATAAAAAAGGATTTAAAAAATTTATTGGAAAAAACGAATTCCAAATAAAATTAAAATTCGGAAAAAGCGATTTTAGGGATATTTTAGAAAAGATTTCGGCTAATCGCCGCCGTTTTTTCCGTTTTACTTTTTTACGTTCCACCCGATTTAATTTTTCCAAATCGTTAATTCCGCGAAATATAATTCGCATTATTTTTTTAAATTACAATTTTTTTTATTTTCGCAAACGGAAAAATTTTAGTTATTTTTTTTAAATTTTCTATTATTTAACCAAAATATCCTTTTTTAAAATTTTTATTTTAATATCGAATTTTAAATATTGCCGACCAATATTACGTAATTGGATATTCGAAATACCCAATATATTATAATTAAAACGGTTAACGCGGAAATATTCGATATAACGAAAAAAATTTTGCGGCGAAACGGCGCAATATATTATACCGCGAAATTTATAATAAAAATAGGAAGGTATATTTACGGAAAAAAGAAAAAAAAAAATAAAAAAAACGTGGCGACGTTTTGTCGAAAAACGACCCGATTTCGATTTATTAATTCGATTAAATATAACGCGAAAAAATTAGCAAAAAAAAAACCAAAAACCAGGAACAAGGATTAAGGGAATATAAATTATTTAAAGCCAAAAAGATTTGGCCAAAAGAGAGGAAATTTGATATTACGACCAGATAATTGGACCGGAACCAGGAAGGCCAAATGGGGTTATACCCCTTCTAACGATAATAAATTAAAAAAATAACGACCGGTAAAAAATAGGATTATATAAAGATTTAATTACGTAATATTACGTAATTATTAAGGTATAATTTGGGGTAATTTATAAAACTTCGATTAGGAATTATAAATTAAACAAATTAAGGGAAATTACGTTTAGGATATTAACTATATAAGACACGTTTATTACCATATAAATAAAATTTAGCCTGAAATTGTTTAGCAGTAATTAATTTGTATCCAATTTACTACTTACCCAGGAATCGATTATAATTTCACCCCAGTCATTAGGAATCCCAGTTACCCAGTTCAGACGTTCAGTTGCTTTAACCCACTGTACTTTACCATAAGAACAGGTTACCCGATACCTTGATCGTAATAGAGGGCTGTGGAGGCAACCCAGCCAGCAAGTAAATCAGCAATACCGCGGCTCAGGCCACAAATGTATGCGTGAATAACAGGCTCAACTACTCTCAGCTACATGCACGGCGAGGCCCTCGAACATGGCGGTGGCTGCCTCCAGAACAGGTTTTCGGCGCCTAAGGGGCTGGAGCCGCTGTCGAGTTCATGGGAGGGCGCCAGTATGTCTTTCATATTATGAGCGGCCCAATCAAAAATTATGAGCTACGTCTTCTGAATGGTATCAATTATTCACTAGTTGAGAAGCTAGGAGATAGGCGGTATATTCAGTGCTGATACCGAAAACATGTCGGACCTGTCTCCTACGCCTTTCGGGACACAAATCAGGATTGGAGACCCTGCTACGTTTGAAGAAAAACTTTTTACAGCTGGGCATGAAATATTCCAAAAAAAATTTATCTGCAAATGAAAACTCGGGCCGGGAAATATCTTTGTTGATGACAATGTGCAAGTAGTGGCCATCCTCGAATAGGAGACAGCTGGATTCGTCCCGCGGGAAAGGATGCACTTAGTTTTGAGTTTTGGGCGGAACTGCTCGACGTGTTAATTGAAACGAGTGAACTAGTTGAGAATTCCTGGTCAAAAGAATTTGCATGGCGAAGGGTTTTGCCGCTGTTGTGGACACTTGGGTGGCTTGGTGGAATCCAGCTTGATTTGTCTGTGGCAACTTCGCTAGATACTCCAAATCCTAGACTAGATTGGTAACGAATAACAGCCTCGATTCGATTTAGTGGAAATTCCCATCCCTTCACAGTAATTTATGATGGGAATTCTGGATTCCGTGGTTTGCTCCCTTACAAAGAACCGAATGCCTAGCTCGGAAGGTGCCCAGCTGTGGATCTGGACACCGGACTACTGATCGTATCCCCTACTTTAGCGTGCAGGAACCGCGGTCACTTTTCCCCAGATGCTACTAAGCCCAAGAACAGCCAATAATGGGAAAGCTGTACCTGTCATGTTTATCGTACCGCCTTGTCGGTACAAGCAGCCGCGCCACTTTTGCCACCTTTGCCGTTAGCCATTACCAGTGGCATTTAACGTCGCCTGGTCATTGCTCTCCCCCACACTTGCTTGACAACCTAGCTTAGTGAAGAAAGTCAGGAGGTCTGCTTTTGGATTAATCCGGTTTTGCAACGGTTCAAGAGCTGAATAACGATTGCATCCCTGGATGGAGGGGGAAAAACGTTTTGTCTTCAGTTTTTTTGGTCTAAAATTTAGCATCTCAGGGGAAAGTCCTTTTGAACAATTACCTAGTCCAGTAATACCTTTTTGAGCCACTATTGACAGCCCACGATATTCATCACATCAAATCGTGCTTAGAAGGCTTTTTTTCTGTAAGCCACGTTGACGACGCAGTTCGATCTGGAATCCAGACAGACACGGAATCGCCGAAAGAGGAGACAACTTGAGAGATTCCAGAGCTGATAGCGATCACAATCTTGAAGAATTGAAAATGGATAAATAGGCACTGCCATCCAGTCTGGTCGATAATTACTTTGTCTGCAACTCAGCTCACATCTCATCTTCTACCACCACCAGTCCTACAAACATCACATCGCTCCTCATCATCATTGTTATATCTCTTGAAATCCCTCAACTTCCATCTCCCAAACCACACAAACGCTATCCCACTCAAACCCCTTTAAACTTTCCACACCCACCGCAATCATGCAGGTACGTGCCCCATTAGCGTTTACTCCAGCTTTGCAGATCCACCCCGTTGCCCAAGACTAACACAAAAAAAAAACTCGTTTCCCCCACACAGTTCTCGGCCACCACCCTCCTCTTCCTCGCCACCGTCACCTCTGCCGCGAGCATCTCCCCGCGCACCGGAGGCTACACCACCACGGCGACGTTGACGCCCTACCTCGCCCCGCTCTGCGACGTGTCCAACCTGGTCACACAGGCGCTCTGCAACTTTGCACCCATCAGCCTGACGGCGGGCAGCTGTGTCGCGGTGACCCAGCCCTGCGCAATCCACCCGCCCACTTCCTTCAGGGCCAAGCTCGACCAGCCCGCGTCGGGATGCTACGTCACCGTCTTTCCCAACCCTGACTGCACGGGCGACCAGGTCGCCACAGCCCAGCTGACCACGGACAACACCCTTTGCAACGAGTCGCCGTACCTCACCAAGCTCCTGTCTGGAGGCGTCTTGTCGAGCGCCAGCCTGCTGCCTTTTGGTTTCAAGAGTGCCAAGTTGGTTTGCAACTAAGATTGGGGGGCTTTGCTTGGTGAGGGTTTACTGTGGAGGTTATATCCTTTTAATTTGACATTCTTCTGTTTCGGTCTTGGTTATTTGTTACTACTGTACTATAGTCTGTATACTTTTGGGGCTTGTACAGTTTTCTCGCAATGAATTTGAAGTACACGCTTTTATTATTGAGCAGGTGTATTACCTGGACTGGAAGCGGAGCATGAATTTGCGGACATAGCAAATCAAATGAAACAAAATACTAACAAAAATTGTCTGTTTGGTCTATTCCACTTATAGAATGTTCTGCACATTGCAGCTCCCCTCTCGGGCCGCAGCTAGCTACACTGTCGATGACAGGTTTCCTCTAAGCTGATTTTTTTTCTCGTCGCTGGTAACTAAAAGATAGAAAAGGCCTGGACGCCACTGATGGCCCAAGAAATGGCAGTGATATGGAAAATTGCATGTCGGATGGAATTGGCGGCCTTTCAATGGGAAAGACAAAAACAGTATGTACAACTGGATTTGAAATTGCTGGACCCTCACAAGGGATTTTAACTGAAAAGATCAACGGAGAAAAGAAGAATACATTCGCTGTTTCAACAAATCCCTTCCCATAGGATGGACGAACAAAGATTTATTCTGTACGTTTATAATGTAGCTAGATACTTGCATTTCCTTACATGCCACCCTCGTGATTGAGATCTTCCATATTTTCCAGATGAGACGAATGGGCCAAACCTTGCGTGCCCTGGTGGCAAACACGAAGTGACTATTTGGGATAATATGCGGCAGTATCTGGCGCTTCTGCGCTTAAAATCGATCCGATACTACTTCACGAAAGGTTGGTTAAGATTTGTTCTCATAAATTTGCACAAGGAACTGGCTTGCAAAATAGTCTTTATTAGGAACGCATCAACCAAACTGACTAGCGCGCGCCCATTCTGATTACTTACATCTTCGGGATATTCCAGCATCGTCGAGGCTGTGGCTTTCTAAAAGCAGTATGCTTGAGAGGCGGACAATGATACCACCCGAATACCCAGGAAAAGAAACCCTGTTTCATGAGCCATGCCAGTCACTGGACAAGATTTCGAGAGTGATTAAGAAAGTGTATTGTTAAGAGCGGTTTTGGAGTTTATATCCTAAGTGAATGAAGCGAACTGAGTGTTAAAACAAGTCTAAGAAAGCCTTTTCAGCCAGACTCCTTATCGATTCTACTGCGAAAACAATCCCTTTGAACTTCAGGCGGCTCTGTCATTGGCTGCTAGAGAGACTGAGTCCTTTGATAAAGTCATATACTCTTTATTACGTTATTGCTGTCACTGAACATCTTTCCACCCTCCCGTGTAAGCTGTTCTCACATTATCCTGACAAATATATCACCCCACTGACGTTGTTGGTAATACGTATTGCGTGAGACTATACGGATATGGAACTCTGGTATATTAATCATATGTGGACTAGCTGCTTCCTTATTCGTCCCGGCACCGGTATGTCAAGTTCATCACATGCTCACCCCTCAGTTGAGCAACCACCTGACCTTCGTTCTTCACATGGCGTGGAACGTCAATGCACCTAACTTCTGTAGAGTAAGACTTCGGCGCGGATTTGCCTTGCAGCTGGTCACAAAACTTTTGGGACTGGGCCACGAAATCCTTGTAATCGAGGTACCCTTGCGCTGGCCTATTGGAAATAAAGCAAGTCTTTGTCCCCTTGGGGCTCCCGGGCGGGCTGTTGGCGGCGGCAGCACTACCAGACCCAGTCCTCAACATGCGGGTGTCGAGCCTGTTCTCGGTGGCGCCCTCGAGTGCGCGGGCCTCGATGGCGAGCGCGCCGGCGTTGTCGGCTTGAGCTGGCATGCTCATGGCGCCAGAGGCCAGGAAGTTGAATAGGACGACGATCGAAGTGGCACGCATTTTCGTTCGAATTGGCGAAAAAGAAAAAGGAAAAAAAACGCGAAACGTGGTATCAAAGTGAGTGTGGTAGAAAGATTTCTTGTGAAAACGAGTGGAAGGGTTCCAAAAGTAACACCAAGGAAAACCAAGGAGACAGAAAAGGAAACGATAGTAAAGAAAGGACGGAAGCAGCTGAACCGAATGATCAAATGAATGAGCGGTGGTGAGAAGGACAGAAAATCCAGCCATTGGAGTCGACATGAATGTCGATACTTATACTCATTCTTGTTCCCCGTTTAGTGTTGCCTTTTCTTTTTTAAGCATGTTGTGGGTTGGCGTTGTGTATTTTGCAATGACTATCGAGTCATTTTCTCGTAAACAGTCGAACCACTATGGCGCCCCTGGATTTTGGGGTACAAGTTGAAAGTATGGTTCGCATAAAGCTTGGCGTGAACTATCTTTAGGTGGGATCTGCAGTCAATTGAGGTCAACTCGGCTTTTGTAAAAAAAAAAAGGAAAAAAAAAAAGAAAACAGACCCTGCTAAATACACAGCCAGTGTCCATTATGGTTGGCCTCCCGTCAGCGCAAGGGTTCAGAATAAAGAAGTAGTGTGGGATTTCTTTTCCCTATTTTGGCATCCCCGCATGCAAAAGGCGCATTATTCAATGACAAGAAGAATGCCTAATCCCGTTATTATAGTAGACGATCCGCTTCTTCCAGAAACTGATCTTGCATCTAAGTCAATGCAACACTACTAGCTCGATGGGCAGACCCGGGAGAGAAAAGGGAGTGGTTGACTAGCAATCCGGAGCTCCCGCACATCCAATTGCTATCTACGAGTCAGAACTTGTCGATCAATTTCACTCAGAGTTTGTTTGTGATTTGACTGCCACAATATGCATTACGGATATTTGTTATGGGAGTCCCTTTCACAGCTGCCAGTAGGCGTGTGTGAGTGCTGGGCTCTCATTCGCCCTTGGCCTGACGACACAATATTAGAATACTCGGGTGAATAGGCTGTGGCTCAAATACTGCGGATGTAGGCTGAAGGCTCTAGTGTCACTATGGGACAGTCACAGCTGAAAATAGAATCCAAAAACTCTTCCCCGTCTAGGCCTCGAAGCCCGACGTTTCCATCATCTTCCATAAGCGCTCCTCCTCTGCAGCCAAGATCGACGTGACACCCGGGCCAACGGACGGGTGCAGCAGATGGCAGGGAACCTCGCGAATTGTTGGGTTCGGATTCTCGAGGGTGCCAACCTCGATGCACTCGACAACGTTGCCGTCACGGTAGTTTTCAGACGTGCACACATCCAGCATCAACTCGGCGACAAACCTTGACGTTAACGCCGGGTCGTTTTTGCCAAGCTTCGCTACTGAGGAATTAGAGTCCCACAAGGGCGTCTGATGTCATTTTGGTTAATTCCTTTCTTCTTTTCGAAAACGTCCAGGTTGTTTGGACCAGCACATCAAAACCGACGCTGAGTGAGTCTCAAAGCTTACCAAAACCGGAGCCGGCGCAACACATGCCACGCGGATACCCAGACGTGCATGCATCGGCGCGATGCTCTTGACAAAGCCGTGAAGGCCAGCTTTGGCCGCATGGTACAGGGGGACGTGAATCGTACCCGTATACCCGGCGACGCTACCCAGAAAGAGCAGGTTCCCTTTAATTTTGCCGGTCGTCCAGTACGCCAGTGCCAGCTGCGCAAGTCGGATGGGGTGCACGAGATTGACATTGAGAGTGGCGTAAGTCCCAGGCTCGGCGTCGGGGTTGTCGGTAGATGGCGACCCTTCGGCGCCCGGTGGATGCCAAAATGAGCTCCAGTATGGCTCGAGGACACCCGCACCGGGAACTACCATGTCAACCTGCGGAAAGGTGGCTAGCGCGGTGTTCCATAGGGAGGACAGCTGCGGCCAGGAGGTGACGTCGGTTTTGTGAAAGATAAAGGATGCATGCTTGGAGTCTTGAGGGGGGTGAGGGTACATGGAGGCAAGCTCCTCGGCCTCGGGGCGGAGGTGAAGGTCGCCGACTATTACAGAAGTACCGCCGGCGAGGAGAAGCTTGATAAAATCAAGAGTGATACCTGTCAGGAGGTTTTCTCACTTATCAGAACCAATCAACATTCTGCTTTTTATTCATTTGTTTTGATGAAGATATGCATACCTGATCCTCCACCCGTGACTACTGCATATTTGCCGGACAGATCATAGGGTGCCATGGTGAAATATCTGGGCAGAAATTTGCACCCCGGGTGGCATGTGAGTAGAGATTTTGTGACGGTTAAACTATCGTCAATGTTGTTGGCATGGCCTTGACATGTTTTGACTCACCGATAAACTTTCAATAGTGACTACTTCCCTGTCTACGTCATCGCGTATCTAAGTTCGAAGACCCCTCATATGTATATATATATTTTTCACAACCGGTTCGCGGTGTAAAAGCTTTGTTTTCCTAAACAAGATGGGATGGAAAACACGACTTACTCGCTAAGCTTTGACAGAGAATCCCCCGAAGCTATAACTGTATCCCTGCAACCGGCTGGTCTAGACACGGATATTTTGGGACAAGCATTCATCCCATCCATGTCGCAGCCACCACTTTAGCTCGGCAGATCTAGTTCTAGTCTAGAACAATTTCGCGGAAGGAAAGGGGAAAAAAAATCATCAATTCAATGACAGAATTGGTTAACAGAGATATAACTTTTAGGTGTACATTTACTTTCAATATCAAAACCCAGGAAATTTTCGTTGCCCATCATCCACTCATCAGTGCCCATGCCCCTCATGACCCTCATCCTCAGGCCAGTCCGGAAACCCATCATCAAACATCCGCGCCAACCTCTCCATCTTGCCCTGTGAACTCAAAACCCCACTCCGCATAACCTTCTGCCACCTCTTCCACTCCTCATCCGTCAACAAACACTCGTCCAACACCTTCTCCAGCCCTGGGATATTTAGTTTCTCTCCTATAAACACCAGCTCCTGCCTCCTGTCTCCCCACTCGCCGCCTGATTTCAGGTCGTGCATCACGAGCGCGTCAATGTCGGCGTTGCCGGTCAGGTACTCGGACTCGGGCAGCGTGGCGAACCAAGGCCGCCCGCCCGTCATGGTCAGCATCGCTCCCGCCTGCGACCACTCGCCGGCGCGGTGCGGGCGCGTCGCCAGGAAGAACTCGCCCTTGGAGCGGAAGAGTCGCGCAAAGAGTGGTGATGCGCGCTTATTGGCTAGGATGATCTCGTTAGACGGTGCGTCTAGGGGGTCAGTTGTCGATGGATCTTGGTCTTGTTGATCTTGCATGTCGACGTCGTCTTCTGCTCCTTGGTCTTCTTCATCGCTATTTTCTTCTTCCCATTCATCTTCTTCATCTTCCTCGTCCTCGCTCTCACCCTCTTCCGGGTGCTCAAGCTGCAGTATGAACTTGTCAAACAACAGTTTGTACAGCCGCAGTGGGTGGAAGGGTCGTTGGCGCCGGTATACAAAGTTGCGGACGTTGTACTCCTCCGTCTCTGGCTTTGGTGTGATGGTCTTGCGGCCGTTGACCTGAAGTAATCTGTCAGTGGGTACTTTGAGAGGAGGTATTGAAGAATAGGGATGCTGATAGTTACCTCTCGCAAAGTAAGTTCATGTAGGTCTTGCAACCAGCCATAGCCAGTCTGTGCGTGCTCAAGATCAAACAGTCCCGTGTTGACAATCTCCTTGACATCCACCTTGCCATGGGAGGTTTCAATGACCTTGGCTCTGTGGTTGAGCTTGGCGATCAAGTCGATGACTCGTTGCTTGGTAGCACGGTCGACCTGGAACCGTTTTGGTTAGTATCCATAGTTCTACGCCAAGCCAACACCAGGAAATAGCAGAACAACTCACCATGTCTGTCTTGTTCAGCACAATCACATCCGCAAACTCAATTTGATCTACCATCAAATCAGACACGGTCCGCTCGTCTTCAGGTCCAACATCCCCCCGCCGACTGGACAGCAACTGGTCCGTGTGAAAGTCGTTCATGATAGTAAAGGCATCAATAACGGTAACAGTTGTATCTAGCCTTGCGAAGCTGCCGACGCCTCCCGCATCGGCGAGCTTCCTAAGCACGGCCTGCATTGCTTCGTCGAGGGCACCCTCGGCACCAGCGCTACCATCGCCCATGGCGCCCATGGTCTCGGCCAGCTTGGAGTCGAACGTCTCGGCAACCTGCTCTGGCTCGCTGATGCCGCTGCTCTCGACGATGACATAGTCAAATGTGTGCAGCTCCGACAGCCGCACGAGCTCCTCGAGCAGGTCGCCGCGGAGTGTACAGCAGATGCAGCCGTTCTGGAGAGCGATGACTTTTTCGGTGGTTTGTGTGACGTGGTGGTTGATGAGGTTGGCGTCGACGTTCACTCTGTTACGGTGGTGAGAGGAGTCAGGTTACATGACGATCAAGAAGGATGAAGTATGACGGGAGAAGGATTGTGGAATGAGACGTACGCTCCAATGTCGTTGACAATGACCGCAATGCGTAGGCCATGATCGCTGCGAAGGATGTGCTGTAAGAGTGTTGTCTTGCCGCTACCGAGGAAGCCAGAGAGAAGAGTGACAGGAAGTGGTGTTGGGTTGCCAAGGTCCACGGCCGAGTCTTTTCGGACCATTTGTGTTGGCTGCACGGCTTTTGGTATTGTTACGACCATATTTGTGTATAAGGTATCGCTGACAATGGGCCTTTTTGGGACCAAAATTTTTGATGATGAGAGAGAAATTGGAAATTGAAAAAAGGAAAAAGTAAAAAAAGAGAAAAGAAAAGAATGGTATGCGGATTTATATGCCTCAAGACCTATCTCTGTCCAAGGTCGACGTACGTTAACTTCCTAACCATGGCTTACACCAAAATACTCCAAGCAATATCTATCATTTGGGTTTGTCGGCCACGGACCCCTGACTGTGAGCAGCCATCAAGGTGCGTGGGCGCCCATCAAGGTAGCAGGAGGGATTGCGAAAGTCGGTAAGCAATACTTGAGCTTGCGCGATTGGACAATGAACTGATCCACAATCAACGCTCAACAAGAACTATGTTTTATTATGAAGCCGACTGGAATGATAGATGACTAGGTAGCCATAGCCATCTCGCAGTGTAGGGTTGAAAATAATTTTCAAGCGATAGAAATGTATTTGCTCCCGAGTGACCGACCATTTCCACCCAAAACTCTAATAAACCATTGGATATTGAGAGCAATCAGTCGATGAATTCTGTAGCCCTAATCGGCCACTGATAGACTAAGGGTATCTGCCACTACTATAAATTTTTACATGGGGGGCATCCAAGTACCTGCACCAGCTGCTTGGATCACAATCGCTTTTACTCAGGTATTGCTCACCGGTTTTGAAGACTACTTAGATACTGCGCAGGTGCTGCTTACTATTCTATCGCTGTTCAATCTCATTAGAAAGTAATTCGAATTGCCTTGCGTGATTCATTCTGTTCTCCAAGCAAAGGTGACCAGAGTCCTCATAAACCACGTTGTCTTATTCTGTTCCTAAATGTTTGCTGCGCGTACTGGTCCCTCTTCCGTCAATATACGGCGTGGTATCCGACGTAAAAAAATATATATACGTCAACAACTCAGGTCCAGGCCACCATCCCTTTGCCGGGAAGGAGGACTAACATTGCAAGTTTATGAGCTGAGCCTCTAGCATATCGAACTAATTTCAACGAATTGACCAGATCGCGTGGCTTGGGCGCTAAGCCCACTCGATGTACACCTTCGAGGAACCGTCCACGCTCAACCCCTGGGTCTAGACCCCACGGGTCAATCAGCCCTAGTTTTGACCCCTTTCTTCAATTGAGATAAATACAACTTCAACATGCCCTGCAAGGCCAAGAGTTTGCCAAGAGCTCGACCATAGTGCATCCTCGCGGTCATCACTCCCACTAGCAACGGCCTACCTGCCTTACCTACCCTTGTCATTCTTTACAATAAATATTATAGCCATGTACAAGACAGGTGCTGCCTTGAGCATTCTACTGGGTCTGGCCGGCCCGGTCCTTGGCGTCGCTGTCGCTAAGATCTCGCAAGATGCAACTTGCGGCAGCGCCAGCGGAGCAACATGCCAGGGCTCCGTTTTTGGCAATTGCTGTTCTCGATACGGCTGGTGCGGAAGCGTAAGTGCATCCACCCGCACTCAGAAGAACTCTTCCTCCAATATGCTAATGCTTACCAATTACTTTTCCAGAGTGATGCTTACTGCGGAGGTGGCTGTCAATCCGCTTTTGGTACCTGCAACGGCGCCACCACTGCTTCCGGATTGACTGTCAGCGAGGATGCGACCTGCGGCGAAGGCGTCACCTGCATCGGCTCCGGCTTTGGTGACTGTTGCAGCTCCTACGGTTGGTGTGGCGGCTCGGAGGATTATTGCGGCGTGGGCTGCCAGAGCCCCTTTGGAACTTGTAATGATGTTTCCATCCCGTCGGTCTCCGCAGCCGCGAGCGGTAGTACCCAACTCTCGTTGAGCACGATGTCGAGTTCGGTCCAGGCCGCGTCTTCCTCTCAGGGATCATCTGGTACAGCCAGTTCTTCGGGTCCTTCATCAACGAGTAGCAACGCAGGGGTCACTGGCAGTGCTTCGATTACTAGTACGGCCTCGTCGTCAGGAAGCAGTGTGGGATCCACAGTTGTTTCGCCCACTACCACCGGGGCCTCCTCAACCACCGTGACCCCCGCATTTTCTCCGGCTGGCACATCTGGCACATCTTCCTCAGCCGCCTCAACTGGCACATCCGGTTCCGGCACTGCATCAAGCACAACCCCGACTTCCCCTTCAAGCTCTCCCGCCGGCATTAGAATCTACCAGGAACGGGATTTGGCGCCTGGATCACCTGCCTGCAACTACATCGTCGCCGACAAAAGAGTACAAACCAACATCCAGGGCGAAGACAAGAGGGAAGCGGCCCTCGCAGAGTGTCAGTCGCTCTGCGATGCCTACCCCGGGTGCCGCACCTTTTTCTACTACGAAGAGAGCAAAAGTATTGGCGACCCTAACCTCAAGAAGATATACTGCGCATATGGTGTTCAGCCCTGGAACGAGGAGTGGTTGCAGTGCGGAGATAAACGCTATCGATTCAGTGTCGGATACGAGTATGTCCGGACTGACTTTGGCGTGGCCTCTGCTTCTGCTTCTGGTTCAGCTTCTGGTGCGAGCTCCTCATCGTCTCATGTGGCCTCGGGCGGGAGCTCCAGCTCTTCGACATCTTCTAGTACAGGGACCACATCTACCACCAGCCCCAGCTCCACCTTGTCAAGCACTTCTTCCACCACGTCTACTTTCAGCTCCACCTCGCCGACGACAACAACATCATCCGCCGCACCGTCAACCACCGTACGCACCGTCAGGGTCTACCAGCGCCTCGTCTACCAGGACAAGGCCCCGGGCTGCATCAACACCGCCAAGCAAAAGGACGAAGTGGTCATAATCCCGGGCCTAAACGCCAGCCCTGGTCCCAAGAACGACTTCGCCACAGGCGCGGCCCAATGCCAAGGAATGTGCGACGCCCTACCCAAATGCGAGAATTTCTTCTACAGCGTCCCGGCGACAGGGGTTGCCCAGTGCTACCTTGGCCTTAAGGATTGGGGGGTCGATTGCCGCCAAGGCTACGTGTCCGTGTTCAGCAGCGGTTCCAAGCTCCTGCGGACGTACAACGTTACCGTCACCACCGGGTCAGGCTCTACGGCTCCCTCCTCGACGGTGATCATCTGACGGCGAGAAGGGGCGAATGTGACTTCTATATGGCTTTACGACGGTATTTGGACCGAGACGTATGCGCTGCGCAATCAAATCTATTAATAGGGATTTATTTGGGAAAATTATCCAGTTTAGTTTTTGTGTTGCTCTGGCTTCATCAAGTCAGGCTCGTACAAGTAAATGCCCGTGGCGTTATTTGCTTCCATCAATTACCGCCTTGCCTCCCAGCACAGTGCTTCAGCATTATATAATAGCAACAACCTACCGTATATTGGATCCTATCCCCAAGCGCCCAAAGTTATGAATCTCGAGATTTAACGTTGGGTTACAGGTGGCGCGTTTGTGGTGGCACCGCTTGTCGCATGAACCTACTTAGTTATAGACACAGCGTGGAGGTTGTGACACTTCAATTGGACCTACACACACTTCACTAGTAGCTGTTAGGCACCCTCATGCTGGTCTGTCGATCTTGATGGTTTAGATCTTTTCCTGGAAGGCAACGAGCCAAAAACAGTCCGCCAGTATACCATTACGAATTGTCACTAAAAGATCTGCTTATACTTGCATTTCTAGAGTCGGGAGGTCTCTGCGTCAGAATCGTCTCGACGTCGCGGAACTGGTCACCCGGCGCCATGTTGTTGATGGTCTCATTCAGCCCCACGCGCGTGCGCTAGATCAAGCCTTTAAAGTGGCGGTTTTGCAGTGCGTGGGTGCGTTTCTTCAGAGGGGGCTTGACTCGGATTTCGCAGTTATTACAATTCCTGGGAGGACTTTTTATACAAAATCGACATAGAGAAAAAGTGACATGACGAACATACGGTAGTTTCATGGTGCTTTTCCGTCAACAGTATCTAGATCGAGCCCGTGGAGCACTGTTTCCATAGATGTAACTCCTCTATTACTATGAAGTTTAAAGATATGCGCCTCATTGAACTCCTGAACAGCCCTCGTGAATTCTTTGACACGCAGCCTGGGCTTCCTGTTGGTTGAGCGAGCATAAGCTCACAACAGATAACTCGGCCAAGAAAACTTTAACAATCAGTAATTTGCTTTCAACATGCCTCAGTCAACACTGCCACTTTGGATGAAGTTGACGAGAGTGGGCCACATCCTGAGGGAAGACGTGTTGGAACAGAACAATGCTCGAGTCACGTAGATACCTTGTCAAGGAAACGAACTGATTTTATTCCGCATCAACTGTCCGAAATAAACACGTTGAAGTATCCGAAAGCTAGTGCAACTAAAGTGGATTTTAAAAAGTTGAACCCCCTTCAGAAAAGAGTGGGTCAAAGAATTTCTGAAGGGGGTTCAGCTCAATCCTGACCCGGGTTCATCTATGAACTCCTTGGCATGCCCGTCCTGCAGATTCAAGTGGTTCAACATGACTTATTTTTTTAAACGATAATGTAGCAAAGAGTCGGATAAAATATGAAGAGAAATAGTTCCAACGAAAAAGGCCCTTGAAATGTTGGGAGGTATACTATACATAGATACTGAGATTAGTAATAGAATGAGCTGGGCATCGATTTGAAGGTTTCCGAATACTACGAATGGCAAATTTGCCCTCGTAGTAAGTATAATTGGGGGTTATAGGGCGTGGATTGATATTCAGTCCCTCATTGTATCGCCGGTCGTCCACACGTTGCATTTATGAAAACGATTTATCCTTTTCATTAATAATATACGGATTGGAACCTTGAAAATCCCAATGTCGATATGTGATTGGTTACAATAATTTATTTGTAACGTCATCGTGGATTGAAAATGATCATCTTGGTGGGCTTTATATTCCTGCAAGTCTTTACTTCTCTCGATATTCTTCGTGGCCCACTGTATAAGGATCTTGAAAGTCATACGTTTCTGGTTGCGATGATGGCGTCAGGTAGCACTGCTGTGTTCGTTCATTCACAATGGGGAACATTCATCTGGGTCCAATCTGCAGCTATTTTATTGGTTGGTGGAGGCCGACTAAATCGTCCCACAGTTTGGAGTATTGCTTTTTCGCTCAACGTATTATCCCCCACCTGAGTTTTGCGAGACAAACCCTGATCTGTTCACCGCAAGAAGAATGTGGCTTGAACCCTCTGCAGGCGATACCTTATTTTCGATGCGGGGACATTTTCGATAGCGTGTGTAAATCGATACGTCCGCTCGACTCTTCCGCATTGCTAGCCCAGCCTCTTCCAAGTTCCTGCGCGATTTTAACAATAGGTTCTGCTTAAACAGGAGCTTGTTTCAAAGCGTGTCAAAAATTCAAAAGGTAATTAGGTAGGTTGGACACGCTTGAAAACAATGCTATCAGCATTGTTGGCCCTTGCGGTAGGCATAGCTGCCTATTTTCACCTACGGCGCCCACGCAAACTACCCCCGGGCCCGACCCCGTGGCCCCTGCTAGGCAACCTGCTTGACCTGCCGCCGCCCAGCGGACCGGAGTACAAGCACTGGCTGAAGCTGAAGGATTCCCATGGACCCATTAGCAGCGTCACCATCCTGGGCCAGCCCCTAATCCTGCTGCACGACCGCCGCGCCGCCGTGGACCTTCTCGACAAGACGTCCATGAAGACTTCGGGGCGGCCGCACATGCGCTTTGCGGAGATTTGTGGCTTTACGTCGCTGTTGAATCTAGAACAGTACGATGCTGGCTACAAGCTGGATCGAAAGCTGGTGCATCAGCAGCTCGGGACAAAGACTGTTGCTGCGCGGTTCAGAGAAGTTTTCGATGGCGAAAGTGCACGGTTTCTGGTAAAGATTCTGGAAGAGCCCCTGGGTTTGGTTGAGCACACCACAGCGTAAGTCCATGTCTCCCTTTGTTCATGTAGTTTCTTTCCAGTCCCCTTGACTGAGAACCCAAAAACAAAGTGTAACTGGTGCCATCATTCTTAAAATAACATATGGCTACTCAATCTCTCCCTCATCTCCCGATCCTCTGGTCAAGCTTATCGACCACACGATGGAAGTATTTGGAAAGGCCGCAAGCCTGCTTTCCTGGGCGGTCGATATCTTTCCCCTACTGGAATGCCTGCCCGAAGGTCTTCCCTTTACACACTGGAAGAAGGTCGCACGAGAGTACGCGGCCATCTTGCAGCACACGACTGACGTCCCTTACAACTTTGTGAGGTCCCAAATGTCCACCAACACCAACAACCTCTCCTACGTCTCTTCTTTGGTGTCCCAGTATACGCAGTCCGGGCCGCTCAACCCCGCCATCGAGAGCGTGATCAAAAACACGGCTGTTGTAATGTACGGCGGCGGTGCCGACACATCTGCAAACTCCATACAGGCCTTTGTCCTAGCCATGCTGCTGCGCCCGGCCGTTCAGGCCAAGGCGCAGGCCGAGATCGACTCCGTGGTCGGCAGCAACCGTCTACCGTTCTTTGCGGACCGCAGGAAACTGCCCTACGTCAACGCCCTGGTCAAGGAAACGCTACGCTGGTTCCCCGTTGCGCCCATGGCCGTGCCCCACAGGACCGACGAGGCTCTCTCCTACGGCGGTTATACCATCCCCAAGGGTTCATACCTGCTCGCATCGATCTGGTGGTTTCTGCACGATCCGGACGTGTACGCAGAGCCGGACTTGTTTGATCCAGAGAGGTTCCTTGCGCCGCGCTCGGAGCCGGACCCAGAGGATCATGCCTTTGGGTACGGGAGACGGGTCTGTCCTGGCAGGTTCCTGGCGGATGAGAGTCTGTTCATTATCATCTCCCGCATGCTTGCTGTCTTCGATATGAACAAGGCTAGGGATGCAGATGGCAACGTGATTGAGCCTGCGATTGGTGGCACTCGTGGGCTGATTGATAAGCCGGTGAAGTTTGCATTCGACATTAAGCCGAGGAGCGATCGGGCCGTGGAGCTGGTGAGGGATGTTGAGAGGCTGTTTCCTGGAGATGGGAGCAATGCTGCGCTTGTGCGGGAGATTATGGCTGCCTGATATTGGGGTGGGAGATTGTGGAATGACATGAGTACCCAAATTGAGAAATATGACTTTCCGGATGTAAATAATGGATCTGGGGTTAACATTCGAGCCTTCGTGCCCCGAAAGTAAAGCAGGCAGATATGGGTCTTGGATTCAATGAGAGGCGAGAAGTGCAAGCCGCATATCCGTATCTGTATAAAGCAATGTCTTACTCTTTTTTACCTTCCCTGCTCCATTGTTTCTAACCAAATAAGCTATTATACGTATTCATCCAGTTTGTAACACGACCAGGTATTTATCCCCATTTTGTCAGTTTATATGGTACCCATATTCTAGGTTGTCGGACTGCTTCACTGCTTACGGCTTGTCAATGCTCTTAGCTTCGACTAGGAGACTACAATGAGATAGTCAGTACTCCGTACCGTGAACTCATCTCTGTTAAGCGAGGTAGGTAGCCTTTTTTGCTCCCCTATACTCAAAGTATGCTCATAACTTAGCTCAGTGTGATGTCAGACTATTGCGCCACGCTAGGCATTTTTTATAATTCCTTCATGTAACCAGTTCTGAGCTGACGCTGGCGGTGTCGTCAAGCCTGCTGTTTGCGTGTCTTCTGAAACTCAGGATGCTCGTAAGATTGAGCATAGCACGGAAGCCGGTTTATCGGCCCGTGTTGACGACCATTCTACTCCGAGGAGAGAGAGGGAAAATAAACCGAGGCGCTGCTTGACGCTAAGAAAAGATGAAAAATATTGCTCTTGGGAAGCCTTTGGTCAACGGTCAGGGTTAGGTAGGGTTTGGTGATTCCAGCTTCTGAATGGTCACAGTAATAATGGGAAAAGCAGCGGCTGATCGGCGGTATAGTATTCGTGGGGAAAGCAGACTAATCCCCGGATCTACTAGGAGGATAAATCAATGAAGTTCTGAGTAGTTCAAGGTAAATTAAGTACCACTGGCGTTGCAATTGTACGTGGGAGCTGGGTGGATTGGAAAAGTGGCCGGGGGTACGTATATCTACTTTATACATTTTCAGCTCTGCCATTATTAATATTCCCGTCCAAGTCTGGGTTCTGTCCATCTGCGGGTAGTAATTTTTAATTTCTATATATAATGACAGGAGAATGACAAATCATATACAGGAGATATTAGGCTGGCTACCGGGCAGGAGCGTCGTACTTATCTTGCATGTACAAGAAAGTTACCGACTTGCCGAGTATAAAAGATCTCACTGGCTCTTTGAAGCCATGTTGCTTCAATATATTTGTTGCTAGAACATAATCAACTTGCTTGGATGTGCTTCTAAGCCATCCACCATCTTTATCCTCACTATCTTTCCACTCGTCATAGCCAGTATCCTTCTTCCAACTGGACGTATTTATTACTGTCAAAAAAGACTTTTTCAGAGCAGAAGCTGTCCGCTCTGTCCTTATGTCCAATTGCGGTCTGAAAAAGACAGTTAATTCTCCGGGATTGTACTCGTCGGCCCGTGTCTTCTTAGCAGCCACAGTCATAATGATGAGAAGGATTGAGCAAATCAAACTGGAAGAGACCATTTTCGCTGTTGTTAGATAGTGTCAAGTAGCGAAAACTTGGTGGAAGAATTCAAAAAGTATTTGTTTTCTTTGCAAAAATCGGCTTAATTGTCAAAATGCCTTCGCAAAGAACGAGAGAAGTGATACTAGTAGCACAGACTCACCCTACCAAGGAGAGCAGCTCGTTCTTTCTTGTTAAATATTGTATTCCTGTACATTGCCATTACCTGGAGTTACCATGCCTATCCTTTTTTTATGTTATTTATAGCCATCTTTTACTACCTGCCCACCCGCCTGGTTGACTCGTGCTCATGCAATGCCCACCTAGAAAACACTACTAAAGAGCTATTTCTATTTTGCGCTGTATACCGTCAATTATTATTGGGAGATGCCGTGAAAAGCAAGTCTCTGCATAACATCAAGGTCATGGGGGTTGTCAGAATTTACTTGAGTTCTAATCTCTTGTCACATTTTTCCTTCAAGCGCGATTTTCCGTGATTTAACTTCTGTATCCACAGTCCTATAGGTAATGCGAGACTTGAAAACGTTCCCAGTGCGATACCTACCCAGTATCCATACGCAGTAGTCTGACAAGCGCTAACAACCATAGAACCAGAAATTAAGGGGGATTCATTTACCCGTGCTGCGCCACACTTGCTAGCATCATCCCATCCCTCTAAAAAATTGGCTGCCTTAAATGTATTACCGCAATGGACTGAGCAAACCTGATATGGACATTCAATTGGAAGGCGAATGGGTCAAGCTGAAGCAACCGTCAATGAGACGGCCAATGGAGGTTTGGCGGGGAGCAAAGGGAGCAGAGGGTGTCTGATCTGAGACCCCGCGAATCCCAAAATCAACGACTTTCTCTTCGTACCGATTTGGTAAGGGTCGGACTAGTCTTCTGGTGTGTGACCAATGGGAAATCCCTGGTGTGCTATGTTTTTTTTTCCTCTTGTTTTTCCTTCCTGTTTTAACTTCACTTGCTTTTTCACATTTCCATTTCCACGGTGATGAAACTTGGACAGAACCACACTTATGCATAGGTGAATAACCTTTGTTTTTGGCCTCAAAGTGTCGATAAAAACATTTACTTTACACTCTCACCAACCACTCACATACCTGATCATCCAACGCCCCTCACAGATATGTCTTCAACAAACTGTTGTAGTAGACATACGCCGTCGAAGAAGGCGGCTCGAACCCATACATGTAGTCACCCCACCAAGGCCCAGCAGCCCACCACAGAGCACCCATCCACACGTCGCTGTTCTGCTTCATGTGGTCCAGCATGCCCTTGACGGCGGCTTTGCACTGATCGTTGGGACCGCCTGCAAACTCACCAATCATGCCGACCTTCTTGTTCGCCCTGAGCCACTCGGTCGCGCCCACGATGCGCTGGACGCCAATGTTTGCACTGACGCAGTCTGGCGAGGTTCCCGACGAGTCCGAGTCGAGGTACTGGTGCATCTCGTAGACGAGCTTGTTCTGCGGGTCCGTGAGGGCCTTCATGTTGTCGTTGGTCGTGTTCCAGGACCAGGCTCCCGACCACGCGTTGCCCTCGACGAAGATGTACTGCGACGTCGCACCGGCGGCCCGGATACCGTCGATGCTGGCCTGGTTCAGCCGGAGCACGAGGTCCTGGTCCATGGTGTTGTACTCGTTGTTGGTGTCAAAGACCACCTTGTTGTTGCTCTTGAAGGACGTGGCAAGGTTGACGAAAAAGGTCTTGAAGGCAGAGGTGTCGGTGATGATGTTCTTGTTGAACCGGCCGTAGTTGTGCGGGTCGATGACCGCCCAGCCGCCCTTGTTTGTGATGTGGTTGACTACTGTCGTCAGGTTGCGGAGGTAGGCTTGGTTAAAGGCTCCCGTCAGCCCCTTGTCTGCCAGACGCTCCATTGCCATGCAGACACGGAAGGTGTTGTAGCCTTGGCTCATCAAGGTCTGTGTATCATGAGAAGGCTGGTCAGCTTTGCTTTTGTCATAAATCATAGCAATATTTGCCAAAAAAAAGACATGATGAATTAATAAGGTACGGGAATACTAACATCAATGGTAGACGTCTCTGGGAACGTGTACTCCTTGCCCCAGGTACCGGGGAGAGTGTCGCTGCCGAACTCAGCTCCGGCCTCGTTGGTGCCAAAGAAGGTGAACTTGCCGTTGCCGCCACCACCACCACCACTGCCGCCGCCATTACCGGGAGGGTTGGACGCTCCAGGCTGACATTGACTGTACCATTCGTTCACCACAACACACGAATGCCCCGAAACGCAAGTGGTCGGGCCGGTGTGGCCGGTCCCACCGCATTGCGCCCACGCAGGAGCCTGCGCGGCGACGGCGGTGACGAGGGCGCCGAGGGCAAAGAAAGACTTCATTTTGCAGAGTCTCGATTGACGGTGTTTCTTTCTTTTGGTGTGGTGACGGTGGGCGGACAAGAAACCAGTCAAGTCATCGGACGAACATTGAGCGGCTGCGTGGCCTTTTTGTATGGGATTTAGAGTCAGTAGAATCCGCGCTGGTTTCTAGTTTGAGGTTGAGCATGTTGGAATTTTCGGATTCGCCTCCCGGAGAGGGGTTCACATTATACCATTGCAGGTAGATTAACACGGAGAGGAAGCGCCCGTAATGGAAACACTGCCAGGGCCACCGTGAGGGAATTGGGGAAATTTGAACCAGATCTAGCCTCGATTCGTTTTCATATTGACTATAATGGCTCCGCACCCCCCAAGATCTTCCGCCTATCGGTTTCCTTACCCTCCGCCTCCAAATCTCACCTCAAGCTGGTGCTACCAAAGCACCCCTGGACGTCGGAGGAGGCAAGTCCGCAAAATACAACCACGGTTCACTATCCCTTGTTTTCGGGAATCTGGACTCGACGATTCTGCCAAATGTGGAAATTGGTATGTTTTCTTCGCTTCTTCAACGCGCCGACCTGTCACTTCCCTTGGCTAAAAAGCTTGACTCGGTGTTTACCGCCGACGACCCCTAGCTTCAATTTATTGTTTACCCCAAACTGATTGATGCTTACTTCTTTGGGACTGTCGGGGTTGTCCATGATTACGTATATTAGGTTTACGTAGTTTGTTTCGAATGATGATGAGCGACGGGGGAGATTGTGGCCTGGGAAATGTACAACGAATAGTGACATCAACCAGACCTTCTCCCTTTCAATCGCAACCTGCTCGTTATTAAATGTGTCAAGGATCCGTAGATTTAATCACCCAAGTTCATGCCGTCGCGTGTACACGTCCAACTCATGCACCGACGGGGTGCAACTACTTTCAAGCTCCGCCTGTGCCACTGGGCTACCGACCATCTCCTTGACGCCGTCTTCGTGCTGGTATTTCTGAGGCTGCTGCGCCGCATTGACTTCCTGGTGCCACTGACCATCCCCAGGGGCCTCGACAGCATTCTCGCGAATTTGCCGTCGTCGCGGCCGGTACCAGTAGAAATAAAACCCGGCCGCGGCGGCAATCAACAGGGCCGCTACTCCTCCAGCGACACCACCAGCGATGGCCGCCACGTTCGTGCCGCCCGTGCCCGCAGGAGACGATGGATCCCCCGAGGCTGGCCCACCACCCGGCGGGCTACCACCCTGCTGGCCATCACCAGGGCGCCCGTCGAGAACATCCGCAAAGAGCGCTCGCGTGCTCGGGTCATCCCATTGCACACCGGCGAGGCCGCCGTTCCTGTTCCAATCCGCCACCATGGCCGGTGGCTGGTACGGAAGCGCATCGGCGGCGTAATCACCCGACCACTCGAGGCTCGTGAGGTCCATCACCTGCATGTTCCTCGGCCAGTCGTCCTGGCGCGTCCACGCATTGGTGTCGTCGCTCTGCTTCTCGTCGTAGCCGCCCACGGCGATCATCTGCCGCTGGCCCCGGCCGGCCACGGCGCAGTCCAGGTTGCTGCGTGCCGTCGTCGGGAGTCCCGTGGGTGGGGCTTGGAACCAGCGGAAGCCCGGGACGGTCAGGATCCAGAGGTCGGCGGGCGTGATGCCGACGCCTCCAAACATGAAGATCTCGTACCCGCCGGTACGGTTGCTGCTGATGGCGTCGGTGGTTGCCACTGCGCAGCCGCGTCTCCTGCGTTTGTCCGGGGTGTAGGCACCCGTCGTCTTTTGCGTGTGGAAGGTTCGCGTCCCAATGTCGTAAAAGGTGATGCGGTCCATTGGCACGTCTGCGTTGTCTCCATCGTCGTTTATCGTACCCTGAAGCCCGGCCATAAACACCACGATCCCTTGGTTTCTGGTCCCGAGAGTAGGTAGGCACACGGCGTAGCCGTCCAGGTGGGTGCCGCGCCTGGCCCCTTGCCCAAAGTCGTCTGCCGTCTGGTTCGCCCACGTCCCGTCGGTCATGTTGAAGACGATGAGGCCCGGGAGCGCTCGCTTGTTCCTCCCCCAGAGCTCGGTTGAGTTGTCGGTCGCCGAGTGAAGGTATCCGCCCATGTAGAACCCCAGTCCGTTGCAGCTAGTCCAGCTTCCGAGGTGTGTTCTGTGAATGAGCTTCTGGCCAGATGACGCTTCGGGTTTCTTTTGGCCCCTCTCCCATTTTCCCTCACTCGAAGTGTCACTCTCCCGAATAAACGTGGAAAGTCGTGGTTCGTTCGAGTTTCTGTTGGCATTTCCGTCAATGCTGCTCCCACCCCACGTGTACATGCGCGTCCCGCTCGGGTCTGGCCACATGGCTGGCTTTGCTGTTGACACAAAGTCCGGATCTTCGATTGCGTATTTTTCAAAGTTGCCCGACCCGAGACTCCAAGATTTATCTATCGGGATTGCCCATGTTGTATTGTCTGTACCAAGTTGACGTGAGTTCTCTTGTTTATTGATTCTCAGGTAATACGAGTCGAAACTCCCACTCGGTGGAAGCTGTGAGCGCAACATACCTGGTGTCCAGCCCGAATCCTCTCCAGCTACCGGTCGAGTCGTCTTTCCGCCGTGAATATAGAGATAGTTCCCAAGGATAGCAACTGCAGTAGTTTGTCAACCGAAAGTCAGCAAAGTGAATGCATTGCGCCAAACAGAATTTAGTTGGTGGACAATGGCTTACCCGAATGGCTCGCCTGCCATTCAAAAGCTTGGCAGGAAGCAAAACATGTCGCGACCACAAACAATACCGACCGCCAGCTGGTTGCGCGCGGATGCAGATTCATTGCTGGTTCAACCACGGAGAGAAACAGCGCCGAATCTTCAATTTCAGATCGACGGCAGGACGCCTAGTTGGGAGTTGGACAAGAACAGAATACAGAAAGACGGAAAATGGGAGAGGGGGCACGAAAAGATTAAAAAGTCAGGCCGCGAAACCCGATCACGGCCGAGGATTTCCCCATTCGTAACCAGTATCCCCGATGTGATGTGAAAGCGGTACAGCGGCCTGACTAAAAAGACGCGGGCCAAGATCCTTTTCCCCCCCACCCATCCTTCTTGACTACTACATTGGGAGGCGGGATCGAAGAGATGCTTAAAAAAAAAAAAAAACACCTGTCCGGAGATGTGATTTGTTCATTTTCCATGGCAGTCTGACAACAGGTCGCATGCGGGTGGCACAGCATGGGGCCCTGGATTCGTCGCTAGCCCTAAACGGTGCTCTCGGCGTCCGATTTTGCCCAGGTGGTAGTAGATCTGCGCCCGGCCCGCAGGGGTTTTGCTTCGCCATGGCTGCCGGCAAATGCTGCCCAATCCCGCTGCGAAGTATGCCTTGCTTAACACGCTCTTTTAATATTACTCACATGTTTCCCCCGTCACTCCGATGGGTTGGAAAGGCAAGGTTAACATTCTAGCAATCTAGCCTCGATGTCAACAACTCAGTGACACCGGATGAGTAAAGTCTTACTGTACTTGCTGTGCCAAGGCCGTCTTGATAGAAGAGAAGAAAAAAGAAACATGAGACACCGGATCCGCCCCTTGTTTTCTCATTCACTCGAGTCGTTGAATTGACGCGGGGAGCTGGTTGGCTGCGCCCATAGCCGGGATCAACGGCACCTCTTCGCGTCATCTCACGATCTCGCTTCTGACGTGTGGTTGATATGGGATACCTATCATCTGCACCAAGAGCACTTATCAGTTTTGCTGGGCTTACAACTGGTCAAGCTCGATGAAACCCCGGTTGTTTGCAAAAAGCTTAATTATTGAATCACTATAGTAGCATTGCTGCCGCGTCTATCCGTAATGTACCCCCATGTACCTTTACAGCACTAATCCTCTCACTTCCACACCTCCCCTTCCCTCGAAAACCCCACAAGCAAAACCCAGCTTAGTTCGTGCAGATCGGGATGTTGATGACCTGGTCGACCTGGAGCAGGAGAGGGTCGACGCCCTGGTTGGCGGCCTGGAGCGCATCTACGCTCAGGTTGAAACTTTGCGCAACCAGGAAGAAGGTGTCGCCCGAGACAATGGTGTAGGTGGAGGCAACGTCGGTGGCGCAGGAGTTGTTTTGGCCGGGCTTGGCCAGGCAGGAGATGTTGTCGATGGTGCAGGGGTAGGTCGGGACCTCGAGCACGCTGCCCTGGACAATGTAGTTGGGGTTGGACAGGTTGTTGAGCGTGGCGATGTTGCAGATGCCAGAGTTGAGCTTCTGCGACACGATAGTCAGGTTGTCGTCGGGCTGGACCGTGTACTCGACCACGGGGCCGGGGCTGCAAGTCGCCGTGGCAGTAGGGACCGCGCTGGTGGTGGTATTGGCGACGCTGGTGGGGGTTGCTTGCTGTTACAGTGTGAAAGTAGAGTCAGTTGTGAACGTTGATGGTTGATACCACATATATGGATGAGTTTGTGATGAGCCTTGGGTTATTCTGCTTACAGGCAAAGCGGCGGCAGCGCCGACGAAGAGGATGGTGACGATGGTGGAGAACTGCATTTTGACGGCTTGGGATACTCGGATTCGAGGTTGTAGAATAAGTCGATTATAATGTGTAAAAAATGACTGAAGTTGAAATGTTTAGGAAGCGAGTGGATTGAGTGAATGTGTTACTCCGAGATGATGGGGATGAGGATAAGGCCAGAACAAACTCAACTTCAAGACGGATGTTGTGGTCTTATATCTTCGCCGAAGGGATGGATAAGATTCTCGTGTCCAGAAAGGTTTGCCCGTAGTACTATCATTGTCAATGCCCCTATTCGGGGGCACCGGAATCAGATGGTATCATCCCCTATGGGTAACTAGGAGACGCCGTAGAGCGACCGAAGAATCCGGACGGCGACTATAACCGCATTCGGAACTTCCGTCGTGGCGGCGAAGTCCCAGTGGAAGGGATAGGGGTGGAGCTCTGCGCGCAATAGAGTTTAACGCGCGGGTATGCATTCCCATGGAGTCGGTAGCCGAACCTCCACATTTTCCCACATTTGGACAAACAGGCCGCCATGCCATGACTATCATCTAAGGCTGCCGGCACGCGAACACCGAACCATAAGTCAGGGTCTGCTGGCTTTGGCGTGTCGGATCGTGGGCGGGATCGCTGGCTGCTACTGAAGTCTGCAATCTAATTTACCTACCACTGAAGCTTGAGTTTCATTGTCACCACTTTTAAGAATAGGGGACGTAGCATTTTCAAATTTCGACAGTGGCAAATCTGCATTCTGAAGACGGGGCGAAGTCCAGTGTCTTATGTCACTGCCAGGCCATCGTTTCGTATTTCGTAGACGTTGGTTACGCGTCCAATCATTGCCAAGACTCTCCCAACAGCTTAGACCGTGAATTTGCTCTTCAGCTCGTGATGCTCCGGCTAGACTTCGGCATTGAGAAGCAATCTTATCCCGCTAAAATTTGCGGGCTTCCAATCCTCCTTTTACAACTCCATTGATGACGACGATGGAACTAATTTCTGCTGCCTGAGAGAAAAAGGAACAAAAGCTGCTAAGAACTTTTTGCTCTGCTCCAGCAGAAAGACGACGCTATTGAAAAGGCAGACCTTCTTTTAGTATCTTGGGATTCTTTCAATTGGCTACCAGCCATCACCCATTTCAAGCATGGTTGAGAAAAAGGTAAATTCTTGATCTGATAATCTGAGACAGAGCTAGGTTGAGTTAAGAATACTGCATCAAACAGGCGGAAGGCGTCGCCTTGCCGGGACTGTCGTTTAACAGGATGTCCCGCACCAGATATCAGAAAAGGGGCTTAACCACGCGCTGCTAGCAGTTACGCGCATAAATCCATTCACTGTTTTCTCTTCCAAAACCACTCCGTCTGCGGTGTATTGCGTGAACATTACATTTCTCTTTCCTTAACCTCAGGGGGGCCTTTCACCATATTCTTTTCGTACCGTTCAGACAATGACCGAAAGACAGTCGAGCGTCTCTGGAACATTCTTCGAAATGAGAGACCTCTCACGAAGCACAGCGCATACCTGGGAGATTTAGTTTGTACAGTAGGGACGTATCGTGGGGTCGGGAGAGCTTAATTGCCGCCCAGAACCGCCCTTCGCATGAACCGACAGTGTCGACTAGGATGCCCTTGGAGAACAATTGACCCACTGACTGGAGTTTACGTGGCTTAGTGATCCAGAATATACGTAGCACTAGTCCCTAGGAAGCGAAGTGGGCTCCGGCAAGGTTTTCCTCTTGAGTTTGAACCCGGTCAGATAAGCCTCCATTTTGCTGTGAACAGCCCCATGATTCCATGACTTGTTATGTTATAGGGACGTTAATTAACATTCACGATTTTTTACAAGGCCTCCGGTTTTGATCCACCGAGTAATAATAACAAATCGATACCATAGTATGCTCCTCTTCGTACCTATATTACCATATTTGTATGTTATAGAATGTGTTGCTACTTTATCTATCACACACGATTCCCTGCCAGCACCCTTTGGGGATCCAGCCAGTACTAATCTTCAAAAGTAATTATCGCCACCTCTTTGGTCACATTCCTGGACATAATACTAATTTTTACCGCTAAACCTAACTATTGGGTGGTGTTGGTAGTGGTATTGGCGGTGGTAGTAGTACCCAGTGAACGCATATATTGTGTCGCTGAGGCATGGTGTTAAATAACGAATCGTGAGTGATCGATAACGTTGCCCTGTCAGTAAAATACCCAGTGCAAATAGGAGTCGCTGCAAATACGATTGTAAATCGTAGTACCCAGTACACTCAGTCTTTGGCCGGCCAACAAGTGGATTATTTTGGAGGTCAGATAAAGAATCATGGAGTCTATTCATCGCGGCCCTACATACAGTAGGCATTGCGACAAGTACATGCCACCCAATAACCTTATCTGCAGAGCGTTCCCTGCAGCCAATCCATTACAATTCAAGTGGCTAAACTCTCATCTGCATGGGGACAATCCTGGTAATTTTGCTTTTATAAACCTTGAAAATATTACTCTAACCTTAAGCTTTCGGGAGCCAGGCTTCATCGTAAGCAGTTGAAAGGGGTCAGTTAATAAACTATATTACTACCTATCGCCAGTCTTGAGTCTATCTGCAGCACTGGCTAGTGATCCTGCCGGGACTGTTGGTTCCCGCGCAGCCCTTGATTCTCACGAATAAATTACCGCCATTGTACCGAAAGACTGTTGCTGCTCCGCTTCCGTGGGCCCTGGCAGCAGGATATATGTTCATATCGCTGCCAAAAGCACGGAGTACTTTGGATCGCGTTTTGTCCCCGTTAGAAGGAATGAGGCTTTATACACGTGCATGTACCACTGTGTCTATCTAGAGTACTGGCATCTTTATCAACCATGCGGTAACAATTTCCATAGAAGAAAGCGTGTCATCATAAGTAAACCTGATTTATTCTTCATAAACCGGTTTCGATTTCCTTTACTAGCCCCGTTCTCGCGATCTAGCGAACCTGACGCCCTCTCAGTGAACCAATGGCAGGTACGCTGCTTGTTAACTATCGATCGGTTTGCAATCATCTTCCACCCAGAACTTAATTCAGCGGAGCAAAGGAGTGCTTGGTAAGCGAAAGCGAACCTGCGCAAGACAAGCGTGACAATTTCTTTAAATATGTGTTCAAACGCGGGGTTTCTCGGCCTTGTATCGGCCAATTCTAAAAAGTTAATCGCTCAAAACTCGAGGCTTAATTGGACGCGAGGTTTGGGGTCGATATAAACAAGTGGAATAAAGTTATTCGGGAAAAGCGGAATATATTATTTGAAGTTAATAGTTACCACGCCACCTTCACTCCCTTGACGTTTTCCGAGGTAGCCACGCTGTCACGGTCGTATTATTCACTCACTTGTAGCACGCACAAAATGCTCGGTCAGCATCAACAAATTCACATCCGAGTCCCGACACGGTGTCGTGGCTAACATACGACGCTATCAATTATCAACAGGATCCGTCCTGCCCAGGGTAAATCCGACTATTCCATTTCAATTTACACTTCATCACGGATTCCATGTTTTTATTTTTAGCCATTTCATACCAATAAATCATACATTCCCACCCTAAATTGACACCTTTCAATCCCCTCCCTGCAATGTACCCTATCGCGGGGTCCCTGATTACTTATTCATTAACCAACACCAACATTGTCTTGTTTCCCAGAAACAGAGCAGCTACAATACTGCGCCGCCCAAAACGAAGGGGACGGGCTGGAGAAAGAAGAGAGGTACAAAACAGTCATACAGCCAATAGAAGCCAAAAGCAGCGAAAGAGCCAATCGAAGGACAAAAATAAAAGATGAAAATGGAATTGTAAAATAAAACTCTGTGTTTGGAAGTTGAAAAACACGTTCCATGACTTGTTTATTTGGGGGGGGGGGGGGGGGGGG
>NW_022156720.1:3437825-3540246 GCF_004355905.1 Pyricularia grisea
AGAAGTGAGACAGAGAGCGAGAACAATACAGTGACAGGAACAGACATAGTCAAGGAAGAAGAAGCAAAGACAGAGCGAGAGAAAGGAGAGAGAGAAGAAGAGAGAGAGAGAGAGAGAGAGAGAGAGAGAGAGAGAGAGAGAGAGAGAGAGAGAGAGAGAGAGAGAGAGAGAGAGAGAGAGAGAGGCTCTGAACTAGATTGTATCCGAGATCAAATCTCGTTTTTGCATTTTATATATACTCAACCGTCCGAACTTGGCTCAGCTTGGATTTCAAAGCAGGACCGTCTTCATTGTCGACGAGTGTTATTAAACACTGGTCAAGGCAATCTTCTCGACTTTCACTGTCGGAAAAGAACATCTCAGCACCAGCACTGGAGGGCGTAGCAATAGCACCACGAAAGAAGCCAGGCCGAGGGTGTCTGCGCTAACAAGCTTGTCGAACCGCACAACGATGATAATTTTGGAATGTGGTACTTTTAACCGATACTATGTGGGGTGGGAAAAGCTTTTGGTGAGCCGAGAAATGTTTCTTTTAATCTGGTCAACCATGGGAAGCCATTGTGAAATGTCGTCTTCCGAATAGAAACTTCAAGTTCGCGAACTAGTTGAAACTTTACGCGCTGTTCGCCGGGTACGTGAAGGAAGATATGAACCAGATGTAAATGTTTCAAGTTTAAGCCAAACGTTATACATGGTGACGGCTGGCGCCAATTTGTCTCACAATTAATTTTGAGATACTTTGTTACTAATAAGCTTAAAACCCTCTTCTTCAAAATATCCAAATCCTATTGCCAAACGGCGTCATCTGTTATTTGCAAACTACCAAATATTGCAAAACTGGCTTCGAATTTCGCGTCTATACCATGTTGCTTACGTCTACTACCCTGACATCTTTATCCGGAGGAATGGAATAAGCCCTCCGCAAAAAATGGCCCTACGTTAAAGGCGAATATCGTAAGCCTCATGCATGCAGCGGCCAAGTTAAATGAGGTATTGAACACATGCAAAGAACACAAGGTCAAGAAGATAAGCTTCTTAATTAGCGTTCGGACATGGTAACATTTTACATGGAGTATGCGAGAATAAGAGGACAACTCCCAGGACAGTGCCTGTGAGCAATTTGTCAAAATTCCTTTAAGATGAGGGTCGATCGTGTGGCTCGGCCCCTCTAGCATTATCGACCACTGAGTGTGGGTCGTGGCACATTGACATGCCGCCGAAATTTTTCCGATAGCACGGGTAACTTCTGGCAGGGGCATGTTGCAAGCCCAGACTGGACGTGGAAGGCATAGAAGGGATCGGTGGAAGTGTTGCATGGACATCTTGAGTCAGGCAAAGAGCTGGCATGAAAAGCACGACTCTCTCGGACATAGATCTGCAAGATTAAAGACGTACACCGCTGTTAATTACGCTAGTAAACGAGCATTAGATCTCCCCGAAGAAGCCCCTATTTCAGACCAATATTACCGAGTCATTACCTCCGCGCGCCCCAATCTCACAACTCACGTATTGTGGGCATTGCTCTTTTACCACTTCTCCTTCGCCATCTTGGCGGCGCTGTCAATAATGCTGTCCGAGATCTTGTCCTTGAATGTCTTGTCCTTCTTGTCCTTCTTGTCATCGCTGCCGCCGAAGCCGAAAAATCCGGAGCTGCCCGAGTTCTTGTCCGAGTCTGTAGAACCCGCGCAGGAATTCAGTCAGCTTGAGGAATGAATTTCACGACAACGAGAGCCATTGGGACGAAATGAGTTACCGCATATGGGGAGATCGAGCTGTCAAGAACTTACCACGGCGCTTCCGGCTGTGAGATGAGCGGCTAGACGAGCGGCTTGAGCGAGAGCTGGACCGGCGGCGGTGGGATGGACGGCTGGAGCGGGAGTCGCGGTTGTCGTAGCTGTCGTGCGAGCTGTGGCCGTAAGAGCCGCTGTTCATGTTGGAGCTGCCGTAGCTTCCGCCGCTGTTGTAGTTGTCGCGGCCGCCTCCGTTGCCGTAGCCAGAGTTCATACCGCTGCTGCCGTTACCGTAGCCGTTGTGGTTGCCGCCCATACCGCCCATGCCGTTGCTCATGCCACTGTTCCTGCCGCCGCCCATGCCGCCATTCATACCTCCATTCATGTTACCGTTCATGCCACCGTTCATGCGGCCGTCGTTCATGCCGTTGGAGTAACCGTTGTTTCCGTATGAGTTCATCTTGAAAGTAAGTAGTAAGTGTATAGAAAATATGCAGCAGTGGATGTAACGCTAGGAATCGGAGGCGTCAAGATGTAGGATGTTCCTCGTGTTATGATGAGATTACGTTGTTGTTGATGATGATGCTGAGGAAGTCGAGAGGGATGGATGACTACCCTCAATCTCTGACTTTATAGATAGAGCTTCAAAATTTCCACTGCACCGTCATAAGGTACTGCTCGCAAGATAACGCCCAGAAATGGAGGACATCCTCCGTCATCCAATGCATCTCACTGGCGGCAATGGTCGCAATACGAAGCCATTGACCTCACCAGCTCGCCACCAACCGTAAGATTAAACCCTCTACTCCTGTATTTCTTCAAAGCAAAGACGTCAGGGTCCAAAAAAGCCGAGCCGATCGGCGGTATAATTAAGCCAGATATCGAATGCTCCTCTCCGGTCAGAACCGGGCATTTGTGGTGCTGAAACCTGATATTCCCCGGCCAGCGGGGTCCCGCACTTGTTTTCCATCAGGACCCTGCTTGGCTGATCGTATTGGCCAAGTAGCATTTTTTTCCTTGGAAGAAATTGCTTGAGGAAAAGCTTGCACTAACAAGAACACAAAAAACAGAAAAACAAATGTATTGGGTGTGACGTAACCGCCAAGTGGTGGGGATGGTGGAGGCGTCTGGGTGCTTGGCAGCGGGCGGAGAATTCGTAGCACCCGTGGGGAACCGGTCTTGCCGGCCTAGCCGGGCTGACTGTCGCAAAGCGGTCAACACGTTGTCCCTCGTTGAGTTCATTGCTGCTGTAATGAGACCATGCGGCGCTATTTCCAGGGTTGCCCGACTTGAATCATATGTATGACGGCTTCGTTTCCATGCCACCAACAGCTGCACTCATCAATGTCCCCATACTTGAAGCTGAGGCTGTCATTTTTGGCTTAGGTTTACAGACGTCAACTCTGGTTACCGAAAGACACCGTCGCGCCGTCTCTTTTATCTGTCAAAAGTGGTGTCAGTTCTGCACTGTCACTTGAGAGAAAACCCGAGGGACATTCAAATACCTCTCACCAAGGCGTAAAAGATCGCATCGGGAGTAATTTGCATCCTGTTTTCGGATTGTCGAACCGAACATTTTACCTCATTGACACAGCCGTCTACTTTCGTTTTGTTACACGTTCCGTGTTCCCAACATTGGCAGTCTGCCCAAGTAATTTCCAGCAAAACTATGGCATGCAAATAGAATCCAGAGGTTGCTGCAACATCATCGGCGCGGAGAGCATTCATATCTGAACAAATGCGCAGTCAAGCTACGAAGGCACTCTACCGATCTACACCCTCAGCTGGTGTTGACGCCCCGGCCCGCCAAAACCCGGTAGACGAAGATGTGTGTGTATCATGCATTTTTGAGTTGCTATAGCCCTCCTGAAATGAGGTTAGGTTGAGATGTTGATTGCTTGTGTCAGATGGCGAGCTATCAAAGTGAAAAGGTCGCTGCGCTCAACCTGATAACCTCTGAGACTTTCTGGAGTATATTCAGATCTTGCACGCGGCGTGGATGCCCATCCGTCCATAACCATGGTGCTTGTGACTCGAAGTACTTTCGAGTTGAGTTGGCAATTCATATTTTGTGCTACCACTTGAGCAGGGCAAACCCATTCTTCTGGAGCCAGTTGGAAGATGGATCATAGACATTCTCGGGTTAGATCAGCCTTGTGCATACTTGATATAGTCGACCAGCCGGGGCCGGCACAATGGTCGAAGGTCTGTCGAAGTTCATCACAGCTCGGCTACATCAACTGGTGGTAAAGACACTCATACAGCAGAAAGGATCAGCCGTGTCAAAAGTAGAGAGACCTTCTCGGCTGGGGATATAATGCAGTCTATGCCGAACAATCTCCGCGCAAGTGAATAGATTTCCGCGAGGCTCTCTCCCTGGGGCCCCACATGACCCTGTTAACAGTATTAGGAGTCCTACACTACGTTGTCTAGATAGGAAAAGAAAAAGGTCTGCTCGAGAACGCCCGACTCAAAGAGATAGATGCCGAGTTGGCGCATTCGACTACAGGAGGACAAACTTTGTGCACAGGTAAAGCTGCGGATGTTATTCGCCAGGTTCTCGGTTCTGTGCCAGAATGGTATCGCTCTATCGTGCATCGGCACAACAAACGTCGACACGTGTGTGAATGGCTGCAGGCTGGACCGAGTTCAGGGGCTCGCGTAGATACGAATGAAGGCGGCCAAGCAAAACTTACCGAGAAAGCTTGGCAACCCCAAGATAAAATAGACGCGACGCATGAAATTCGGCAAATGGTTTTATATCATCATGACAGGCATCTCAGGTCGCATCGAAGGACGATAGGCGCCTCTCTTGAGGAAATGATTATCAGAAGCGCGTCGAAAGCTGAGGAGCGTCAAAGGCTACAACCGAGGTTCTACCGATGCATTACGAAATACGTGTGGGTGATGGTCTGGTTTTCGCAACGAGAGTTGTATACGGTAGATATTTTGTTTCCGCGCCAGGTTCCTATATGTCACCGCTGATATTGACGCGATGTAGTAATGGCATGAAAGCGAGCCTGCAAGCCCCTGATTGAACATGATGGTTGACGGAAATTCGCTTCCCAATTCAGCGACAAACTGCCCATTCGAGATGGGATCCATGGCCAATACCAAGCAACAACAGTAACGTCAGCCCACCCCTGTGGCGATTGCAACGATTTGTGTTGCGCTGCCAAGCGCCCAGAACTACCTGTCAAATTACGCACATTCATGTGAGTGTAAAGGACCGGTTGACGGCCCGGTGTCTGGATTGGTTAGGTTCACCCGCCAACGGGGTTCTGGCCCTGGCCACATGAGCGCCCTACCATGGTATAGCAGAGGGTCCAGACAGCCCTGCCTATCAACCAAAAAAACAATGGATCCGGAGATAAAATAAATCGGGGCCTTCCGCACCGGCCTTCCCTAACCGGAAGAACTGCCGTAGTCATTCCCCCGCACCAGTCCGCCCTACGTAAATGCTTAAGGAAAGAAGCTCGCCGGATTCGCTCTCGCTTACGCGACCAGGAGACGTTGCGTTGAGCATATCAATCAGTAAGTAGCATTCCCTTCCCCCATGTCGCCGAGGAATTAACATCACGCTGTATGGCTATGCGGTTCTGATGGATACGCCTTTCCCCCCTGTGTTTCCCCCGAATTTTCCGTGGTTGAAGCGCGGGGCACCCACGATGCAATGTTACGCCTGTGCCTTAGAGGGAGGTCTGGTGCAGTGGATCGATAGATATTGTGATCTCCCCAGTACTATGGAACAAGGCGGTACTTCGAAGTAGTGGTGACAAACAACAAAAAAGGGGGCCTATAATACCCAAGTAATAAGTGAATGCCGACAAAGGTGGCTCGAGTTTGCACATGTATATATTCAGGCGATTCTACCACCTTCTCGACATTTGCTGTTGTGCTTCTTCCCACCCTCAACCGCAAACATCGCACCGGTCCCTGCAGCATCTAATTTGAGAAGCTCTTGCCCATCGCTCTTTTAGTCATCTTCCAAAGCTCGCAAAACTAGAATATCCCATTCGCCCAACATGAAGTTCTTCGCTGCTCTCGTCGCCATCCTGCCCGCCGCCGCCCTGGCCGCCCCTTCCCTGGTCGCCCGCCAGAGCGCTGAGCAGTGAGTGTAGCTCTTTTGGGAAAATCCCTATCCTTCTTAACCAACAATTGTGACTGACAAAAGTTTCTCACTGCAATCACAGCCCGTTCGTCATGGACAGCGTCGCCTGCGGCTGCGTCAACGACAAGGGCGAGATGGACAACCATGGTGACTGCATCTTCCAGGTCGGCGACACCAGGCAGAACGTTGGTGATGTTTCTGGCCTCGTAAGTCTTCCCCCGATTTCTTTTTCTTTTTTCCTTCTCCCGCCAGGCAAATTGCCTTGAAACCAATTGACTTTCTAACACCGATCCTTTCCTCCCCTTTTCGCAGTGTTACAGGAAGGTTCCGTGGTCTGCTGACATGACGACTGTCTTCACCACCGAGTTCTGCGCCAACAAGTGGATCAACGGCGTCAAGGGCGCCACTCCTGTCTGCAAGCCCGTCAAGCTGTGCGACAACTACGATGGCGCCTGGGCTCCCTGCAACCTTGGGTTGTAATTCATAAAACTTGAGTCTGCCAAGAGGGGAGCGATCGCAGATGGAGGGGGGTGGGTGGGGGACCAGTAATGTGTGTTATGAGTTGGTCAAAGTTGTTGGGGTCGACGTGTTTCTACTGAGCACGCTTGATCAAAGCAATGCAGGCCACGCGAAACAGAGTTTTGTTTATGTACCTTACTTAATGGAATCTGAATTGCTGTTATTTTCGATACTTCTTTTCTCTTTTTTTCCCCCCCTCTTTCCCTCTGTTCGTAATTGCTTAGTGTTTCGCAGTTTTTGACGGGTAATCCGAAGCGATGACCTGAATGCCAAACTCTCCCCACAACCAATTCTTAGGTACCTACAGTATCTACCTTACCTGGAGCGATCTGACGTTAAACGCCAAGACGCCATACAGCGCAGCATCTCGTCTGTGCATTGAAATCGGTCTATAATTTCATCTGAACGTGAAAATCGGGATACCAGGGCTGATCTGCACAGGCACGGAGTTTGCGCGGGGTGAACAGGTCAGGGATTATTACTGTACTGGGGGAACAGCATGATTCAGTGCGTTGACCCCATTGCCGGGGGAAATTGCAGCGATATGAAACCCTGTACCAAAATAGTACTCGGCACAAATCACAGCCACCCCATGGTCCCGCGACGTTTTACCATGGCCAGTTTTTGAAAAGAGATGTGGGCGTCGTCGCAGTTTTTCACTCTCCTTTCAAGACAACACCGCCCTTTTCATCCCACAGCGTAGTCCTTTTGAATTGGTGCATCGGTCTTCATCCAGCCACGGACGCGTCAAATTTATACTCATTACTCGGTAAGGATGTGTCCCTTGCCGCTTAACATGAGGACGAAGTTGACCTTGGGAATTTTGAGCGTTGAAAGGTGACACAGACAAAGCGTTGAGAAGTACCTTGTGTTAAATGATGTGTTTAATCATTCGAGTTATGTGCTTTTGAGACCAATTTATATGGAGAGACAGCACCTTTCCTGCGGCGCTATCAGTCTCTTATCTTCCGCCGAACCTTGCTCCTCCTCCTCCAACTCGACTTAAGCAGTAGTACCGTTCCCACAGCCAACCCTTGTCGAGCTGATGGAAATATCATCGTACCAAAATGTGTTTGTACCGCCACTGTAAGACTCCCAGCCAAAGTACACACCCGTTACATTTGGCTTAACGGTGCTGCGCTGCCAACCCCCGGCGTTGGCGTTCGAGACGCCGGCCTTGCTGGTGAGGCCGGCGACGGCATTGTCGTTCAGCCAGGTCTCGAGCGTTCCGTCGGGCCCAATGTGGTACTCGATGCACTGCCAGGTGTTGGTGGGCAGGGCCGCCGACGCGGCGATTCCCTGTGGGGACAGGTCCGGGAGCGTGGCGTCGTCCGTCTCCCGGTTGAACATGAGGATCTTGCTCTGACCACCCATGCGCAGGTGCTTGCCTGCCTGGGACGAGTCGGTCATGGTGATGAAGGTGACGTGCGCGTCGGTCAAGGCGTTGGATGCTTTACTGTGAGTTTTAGGAAATAGGGATTAGTTTGACGTGACTCCTTTGTTTTGATCTGAAAGATTGTTTTGTCCTTTTTCTTTGCATCTGTCGGACTCCACACAAAGGAACCGACATCAGGCAGGTCATCACTTACAGCCATGTCCTGACGTATACGTCACCGCTGGGGATCTTTGTCGAGCCAAAAAAGATGTGCCCGCAGTAGCCACCTGCACCGTCAACCCGTACGGAGTTCTTTCCAGTGTGCGCCTGCGTGGAGTCAAGCGTGATCTTGCCGCCCTGGCTGCAGTCGGGTGCATAGGTCGGCCACACTGTGGTATCCAGCCCGTTCTCAAAGCCATCGCTGACCTGACCCAAAGCAAAGGGAAGTAGTGCCGCCAGGGCAAGAGATACGTTTCGGACCATGTTTGCGAAGGATTAAGATGCTGTGGCCGTTGGATCAGGTAGGTTGGAAGAGTCTGGTGATGGATTTCGCAATCTCAAATTGGACGAGAGACAGGAGCAGCGTTCTAGTAATATACTCCCTGGGCTGAGGGTCAAAGTATTGCTGGTCCGTCTTTCCGATACCGTATTAATTACCACTCCTGCAATTTACCCTGCCATTCGCGACTGGTTTTAAGGGGAGTACTGATGCTCCATGCCCCCGGAGCCTGGAGCCCCGTTTACTTTGTTGGAAGCGGCAATTACCGGGATCACCCTCCGATTTTCCCGCCACTATTTAAAGCTGTCGGTCGATCCGTCTGGATTATTTTTGTGTCAGAAATCATGTGAACTCTCATTTATTTGCTCAGGGACAGAAGTTTGAGACTTCAAAGCCATCCAAAGTGACGGTCAGTGTCATTCGATGCCAGGTCGCAAAGCCAAGATGCCATGGCGGGAGCCAAGAATGTTAGCTCGCAGGAACCCGCCGCCTTTCGGGCAGGTTAAGCTTCTCTGGCTTGTGAACCCCTGGTAGATCGAGTGGTGGGGCGTTGCTGGCGGTGGCTTTCAATCCGCGCCGGGTAGATTAGGCTGAATATGTCAAGCGGACTGACAGAGCGCGCAGGCGTCTTGTCGCAGGCTATATTTAACGAAGTCACAGGCATTAGTCATTCATTGACAGGAGCTCTCGCCATTGTTCAGTGTTTTATAGTTCAACACGTCACAAAGATATTGCCTTGCAGGGTTGTCCAGGTCCGATCTGCCGCACCATCCCCTCTGATTTTGACCATACCCTTTTGGAGTAGACCTGAATCCAAAACAAATCGGTATCAATATCCTCTCTCACCTCCGTGCAGTACAAATGTCCGGGTCGCATGTCAAGTCAGACTTGCAACATGCTCAATGTAGGTTGAACACGTGCTCCTCGGGAGTGATCTTCTTGTCGGAATTGTCAACGACAATGATAATACCTGTGCAATCACTTCAGATATCATGCGGCGTTGATTTGAATGTAAGCAGGAATGATGTTTCACGCTAGCGCTCGTAAAAAAAATCCCCCGGAGTTGCATATCGCAGCAAAGCAGAGAGAGGACCTACACAAAATCTGTCGATCGAATTGAAGCCGCAGGAAAACCAAAAGCGCTAGGGCCACCTCATTGCAATCGATCAAAGACATACCACTTCCCATCCCACCCCGCAAAAGCCTCCTCGACCAGAGCAGCAGTTTTCTCCCATGGTACATGAAACGCCCCCGAATTAAACTTTGGCGAGTAGATCACGGGCGGCGTGGCCAACCCGGCGGTCTTGACCGAGCTGCCGACACTCTTGTTGCCCCCGCCACCGCCCCTGCCGACCAGGTCATCCAGCTGCAGCCGCAGGTCCCTCAGCGCCTGCCTTGTCTGCGCCAAAATGACATCCTGCATGTCCAGCGGCGGCTTTCCCTTCTCGGCGTCTGCGAAGCCGCTCCCGTAGCTGGTGAAGAGGCACGCGACAAAGACCTCGGGCGCGCCCTGGCCAGCGTCCTGGGCTTGCGGCGGGATGAGCAGCGCGCGGCCGGTGACGCCGTCGCGTGCCGGGTAGGCCTCGTCGGAGGAGAACTTGTTCTTGTCGCAAAAGGCAGTGTATTCAATGTTGGCGGCGGGCAAGACCGCGCCGATCTCTGAGGCGATGCCCTTGCCCCAGACGCCGGAGCCCGAAACGGCGTGGAGGATAATTGCTCCCTTGGGAGTGTC
The DNA here is from genome assembly GCF_004355905.1 of Pyricularia grisea. NCBI lineage: Eukaryota > Fungi > Ascomycota > Sordariomycetes > Magnaporthales > Pyriculariaceae > Pyricularia > Pyricularia grisea. The sequence continues at coordinate 3,447,792 of NW_022156720.1, forward strand.
TGGGGTGAGGGCGATGGGGCAGGTCTCGAGCGCGAATTGGGTGGAGGAAGTCATGATGTCCCGTGGGCTGTTATGCTAAAAAAAAGTCCTCCTGTCGTTTGGATATCCTGACCTTTGGTGATTTTTTGTTCTTCCCAGTTCTGTATGTACCGATATGTGACAGTCGGTAGTGGCGCAAGAATAATCCAGGTATTGCCTAATTTCTGTTGCTCTACGCAAGGGAGTAAAAGACCAGATGCGCAGAATTGAATAGAAGATTGACCTCGACTTTTATCTCATGTTCGAGGTGCCAAGCAGGCAGCTACTGCATGGGGAGACGCCATCTCAGCCTTACCAGTTCGTTCTGCATGGATGATACGTCACACTCAATTGGTGTTCCAAGTCGGCTGTGGTGAATGTCCAGGCGAGGTGTGGCCACTAAGTTTGGGCGGTTTTTAGGCGGCAATCCAAGGATGCAAAAGCAATGCAGGGTAGGTCAAGAGAGATGGTGGACGGTCAATTGACTGCATACCCTAACCCTTGTGGAAGGCCATGGCTTTTTATGTCCATTCGTTGCGGCCATTCAAGCACTGAATCGCGTCATGCCGCCCGACTGCCGGCGCCTAGCCATTTTCTCGGTTGCGTCAATGCTTAGTCAATGCCGCTTTGCCCGTTGATCGACAGGAACAACAACGGGAGTCTGCACAAAGTATAAGAAAAGAAGAAGAGGAAACAAGATACAGGAAGAGGGAAAACAAACTACATAGATGAAAACTGTTTGTTTATATTCGGAGATGCATCCCGAGTACTAGGACTTACCCGGTTCCTCCGAACATATGCCCCACTCTCTTGCATCCGCAGAACACGCCACCCATCTTTTTCTCGACACACCCAGTCGCTGTTTTTCCTTCTCCCCATAGACCGGCAACTGCCGAGACAAAAACCACATATAGTCACAAAACAATGTTCCGCATAGCAAGTCGAACAGCAGCCGCGCCCGCCCGCGGGGCAGGCAAGACGCGCAGCTTCGCCACAGTGTCCCCCGTCACGGGCGCAACCAGGAGCCACAAGGTGGTCGTGGTCGGTGGGGGCACTGGCGGCATCTGCGCCAGCCACCAGCTCCTGCGCTCCGGCAGGTTCGCGCAGGACGACATCGCCATCGTCGACCCGGCATCTCACCACCACTACCAACCTGGCTGGACCCTGGTTGGCGGTGGCCTCAAGACGGCAGAGGAGCTGGAGAAGCCGATGAAGGAGCTCGTTGATCCCAAGTTTAAATTCTACAACAATGGCGTCAAATCACTTAACCCAGAGGAGAATTCGGTCACGCTGGAGAGCGGCGACAAGGTCTCGTACGAGCACTTGATCCTCGCCCCGGGAATCAAGATCGACTACTCCAGCATTAAGGGTCTGCCCGAGGCCCTTGCGGACAAGAGCAGCCTGGTTTCAACTATATACGGCCGCGACACCGTCCCCAAGGTATTCAGCACCATCCAGTCTCTCAAGCAAGGAACCGCAATTTTCACCCAGCCCGTCGGCGTCGTGAAGTGCGCCGGCGCCCCGCAAAAGATCATGTGGATGGCCCTCGACCACTGGAAGCGCGCCGGCCTGTACGACGGCTCCAACCCTTCCACCTCCCCCATCAACATCAGCTTCGCCACGGGCCTGCCGGTCATGTTTGGCGTGCCCAAGTACGCCGCGACGCTGGAGCGGCTGCGCAAGGAGAGGGGTGTCGAGGGTCTGTTCCAGCACGACCTGGTCGAGGTCAACTCTGGCAACGTCGCCACCTTCGCCCTCCCTGACGGCAAGGGCACCGTGACCAAGAAGTTCGACCTCATGCACGTAGTGCCCAAGATGGGCCCGCACGCCTTTGTCAAGTCGAGCGCGCTCGTCGACGCGACGGGCTTCATCGACGTCGACCAGGCCACGACGCGAAGTAAGCGCTTCGGCAACGTCTGGGCCATCGGCGACGCGACCAACTTGCCCACAGCAAAGACTGCCGCCGCCATCACGGCGCAGTCACCCGTCCTCGTCGGGAACCTGCTGCGGGTGATGGACGGCAAGGATGGCGGCGAACTCACCTACGACGGCTACACATCCTGCCCTTTGATTACCTCGTATGACAAGGTGCTCCTGGCCGAGTTCAAGTATGGCGGCCAGCCCAAGGAAACGTTTGGCAAGCTGGTGGATCAATCCGAGCCCAACAGGGCTTTCTATCATCTCAAGAAGGACTTTTTCCCTTGGGTTTACCAAAATTACATGGTCAAAGGCAAGTGGGGAGGGCCAAAGGGATGGATTTCGAAGCCGTAACTTTACGCGCTTGCTGTACTCTATTTAATTAGACTGTCAAAAAGCGAGATGGTTTTTTTTTCTCTTGTTTCCCCAATGCCACGTCATAAGTAGAGCCATCTCCGTGATCAATAATGGTCAATTTTGTAGTTTCTTTTGCCGGTTTGCCAGCGTATTCTCCAAGGCCTGTTGTGGGGTTCTGAATGTCATTTTTCATGTTCTGTCTTGTGCTTGCCTGTCGTCTTGGTTTCGTATGGGGTTAGATTTGATTTTCGAGGAAATAACAAAGTTTGGGGCCCAAGACATCCAAAAGCTGTCCGTCACCAGAGAGGACAAAGAATGGAAGCAAGAAAACACCTTTCCGAGGCAGATTGCCATAGCCCTAACCATCCGTTGGCCAGGACAGCTTAGTTGTTGACAGTGTTGGAACAAGAGTGGGTTTCTATTAAGTGCGTATTCACAGTAGAGTTTGTTGCTTCAATGCTAATCCATATCACCGCCGTGGCACTGCGGACTCCTTGCAGTGCAGTTGGATGGACGATCGATTGTTATACTTCACAACTGCTTCCTTTGTAGTAATTTTAGGGATATATTGCGAATCAAAAAAAAGAGGAGGAAATTTTTAAATAGGCTGGCGTTTATTCCCATGGTCTAATCAACGACGACCGATCTTATCTAATAGGCTTCATGCTTCACCCCGCAAAATCTGTTATATTGTCAGTGTACATGGCTTAGTCGAGCCCGAGGTCATTTGAGCAACAGATTCGCACGTACCCATCACCGCAGTCGATAGACTTCTTAGTTCCGCAATTAGGGCAATCAAATTGCCAGCTGTGGCGCGTGGGCGAGGTGCACGGCTCACTGTCGCTGGAAGCGTCCGAGTCGTCGTCGCTGCTGTCGGTTAACAGCGGTTCTTCGCGGGCGGTTAAACGGCGGCTGCCCTTGTTACCAGCGCGGTGGCATTGGCAACGCCCAGCCTTGGCCACGTGGCACTGACGGGTGGCAGAGACGGCGTTGGCCCAACCGTTGCTGACGGGGATGGCCGTGACCGAGATGGCGAGCGCCAAGATTGTACAAAACTCAAACAACTTCATGCTAACGAGTGCAGTTGCTTGAAATTTGGAGGTTTAAATAGTTTAACGGCGGTGATTAAGCCAACGGGCTAGAATAAAAAAGATATAGGATGATAATGGCTCACGTGTTAAGGCAGGGGAATGATGCAGGAGGAAAGTAACGTCGCTCGCATATCATTAGCTGACATTTTTAGTATTCATACTTGACAGGCTTACGGTGGTACAAACTGAGATGTATTACAGGAATGAATAAATGTTCCAAAATAATGCCTATAACGAGTCAAGCGACATGAGCGGCACAAGGATCTACTATATCAAATTCAGGAATAGGGCACAAATTACAATTCCGGTTTTATGCACAGCGGTATCAAAACTGGGTTACGGCGGAGCTTCCAGGTTTGGTCTCATGCTGTCATCGTAGCTGAAAAAGAGAGAGGGTCAGTAACAAAACATTCCCCCCTGCCTTTGAGCTGGTGAACTCCCACAAGGAATAGTGACAGAGGACAACTGAGTTGGTGTTGGACGGTAGTACCTTCCTACTGTTTACGTACTATATTTGTCCCATCCGCGACTAAGGAAGTTAAATGTCCACTCAAACACTCCACTGAACTCACCAGTCGAAAGAGAGATCGGCGATCAATCCCATATTTGGAACTGAGAATCAGGTGAATAGTAAAGGGCATTTATGCTACTAGTCAGAGACTGACTTACGACAGGTTGATTCCGGTCTTCATGAGCTGCCTAATCCAAACTTAAGTATGGAATCATGGATTACGCTCAGCTCAGGTACAGTAATGCCTGTGTACTATTAATCAACCTCATTCTCTAGGCCCAGCTTCTTAGCAGAAAAATTAAAACCGAGGCTCATCAAGTCATTTCTGGGCGTCAAAACGATGTTAGAGGGATGTGTGAAATTTTGCCAAAATGGACTTTCTGCTCCCAAGTGACATTAACTTGTCTACCTCACCTCATAGGATGAGATTCTTGCCAATGGCTCTGCATAGCAGTAGTTAACATGAATTAACCTTGAAAAGAGGCATGAGGAGGAAACCGTCGATTCAGCAGCCTGGAGCCATGGCGCACGAAGTGCACAAAGCCCTCTGTATAGACAGGGCGGTTGTGCCCCCTTGTAACCTTGTCGCGAAACTTGTATTTAGAAAAAAGATAATTTTCTAAATATCCGGTTAACAATGCGACTGGTCATCTATCCCCATACGCTTATGGCCTGCCACGGACACTCTCGAGGCGCTTTCCAGCAGGGTAGCACCCACGAGCCATATCAAGCGAGAAGAAACGTCAAAATGTCAAGTATCGAATGACGATGACTTTGAACGATGGAAGCGCAGTTAATTTTTGCTGGGGTACGATATATATATATGAAACCCCCGAGCGCTGTTGTGGGATATAACGATTGGGTCCGGTTATTTCACAACAAAACTTCACCCATTCACCACCGGGTGGATACCGTTACAAGGCGATTTTGTACAGTCAAAAGTGCCTAACAAATGCGAAGCCACTTGTTTTATTTCTAAAGGGGTAACGTCAAGGCGCATGCCCAACGCCGTTTGTTTATTATGTAACGAGTCCAACCGCCTGATAGGAAGGCGGTTAAAAATAATCCTTTCTAAGCATTATTTATGCGTCTTGACAAGTACTATGGTACAAAAACGCAAAATACTTAAAAAAAGGGTTTAGCAAAAGTAACTTTACCGAAATTTGGCCTTGTATTTATTACGTGCACTTTTAATTGTACCTTTGTATGAAGACAATTTGTGGTTTCGCTGTTATGAGGTATTTTGTACTGAAACACGAAACGCATTGTGAAAATATCCAACTGGCCTTAATTCAGTGAAATCTTGTTGTAAAATAATCACACCCTAACCAAAGAATTTTGGAGACAATCTAGAAGGCCGGTTTTGGGTGAGCCATGGGGTCCGCCTGGATATCAGAGCCGTTAAGGTAATCAGGGCTTTGCCAACAAGCAAATCATGTATTGCCAAGAGATCTGAATCTGTACTTGGTTGCCCGGTACTTTTATAGCACACCAGAGACCGGTTAAGGAATTACGAACAAGGCGGGGTTCAATGAAGGAAGGGAGGATGAAACTCATCTTTTAGGTTGTTTTTGTTAAAGTTAACCCCACATCAAGCATAGTTAAATCGATGCTATCGCCAATTAGGACTTAATTTTGCAGTTGAGTCGATGTGTTGCCGCAGTGCCAAATTCCTAAGTGATGACTTCAATTGACACGACGGGAAGGAATAAGAAATTCATCCTTCATTATGATGTTACGATCTTGTTCAGCTTGGAAGGGCGGAACTTTTGTCTGCAGCTACTAACCATACCCAACTGATACGTTGTCCCGACTTGCCTGCTCATTCCAATTGTCCAAAATGGCTTAGTGGGCGGGAACAAAGACTTTGTCCCTACCTTGACTCAAAGCGAGGTGCGACAGAACAGTGTTGAATGCTATGGGATAATCCGGAACAATGAAACCAGTCTCCATTTCCCACAGCATGGTCAACTGTCAAGATCATTGTTCGTACAGCAAGTTGAGATGAGACAAACTATTGTGTCTGCTCATATAATGACTGCTTTCCTCACATCCCTTTGAAGTTTGTCGAGCCTGGATTACGGCGAGATCAACAATTTGTTAACATCTACGAATAACCCGGGAATATTTTAGCAAGTCGAAGACAGCACCAAACCATCTAGGTAAGAATATTATCCTACGTCCTCCCCACTGACCATGTTCAGCAGAAACAACGACGTCGGTAACGGCCAGGAACCGCATCCTGTTCGGGGCCCCATCACGGGCTTCGCAGGACTAGTCAGGCTCATCCAGGCAATCTGCGCGGATCCAATACCAGCTGATCAGCCAATCTCACCAGATCGACTAGGCGACTTTACCGTCGAGATCGCTCGCTGCTCACAACAGCTGCCCCCACACCTGACTCGACACACCACGAGCTTTCTCCAGACCTGGCGCGTCGGGGGCTATGGCAGCAGCGCAGAAGACGTATATAGAGTGACAATCCACGCACTCTTGTGGGACCGAAGCAAGGAGCCATTGCTCTTTCTCGATGGCTACTTCAATGCGAAGGCTGGCTGGATGCTCCTGGAAACTGTATACTTTGCTTCCGAAGAAGGCATTTGGGATCGACTCCGCAGCGGCGCCGACCTCGACATCCCAGCATCCGATTTTATATCCATGATATGGGCAAGCATGATCAAGAAGCTCGACCTACGGGCCAGTGAGGTGGTCCTTCATAACGTGGCCTTTGTACACATCACGAACCCTTCCGTCCACCGACTGTGCCGAGTGTTTGCAAACCTTGTGAACTCCAGCTTCGGCCACGTCGACCGTCCAACCGCGCCGGTGCAGGATAGGACCAACCCGCGGCAGGGACTGGGAATTGTCGGTTTCGAGGACTTTTTCAGTTTGGCGCCGTGCAAAACTATCCTTCTCGGCATGATTGAGCACCAGGCTGTATTCAGGGATCGTATGCCGGTTAGGGTCGGTTGGCGCTACGAGCGTGATGGGAAGGTTGGGCCAGAGTGGGACACAGCTATCGTGGTGCGCATGGGTTCATATTTCAGGAGGTTCTCGAACTCGCCTTTCGCCATACTTCCAGCCAATTCATAAGGCGACCAAGAATGACATGAAGGACTCAAAAGGGCAAGCATTTGGGTGCGGGGATGGGGCTTGGCCTTGGTTGTTAGAGTCAGCTTCCTGGGGTAGGATAGGAAAGCCTAGCGGTAGACAAAAGGTCATATGAATACTAACAAATCAAATAGCTTTGCCGAGACCTCAAGCTGAACTTTAATGGTGGTCAAAGTCGGCCCAGAAACTTCTCTTGCCTTGGTTTGGAAGGACGCATTGACAGGCCTAGCAATTTTCTGTTGCTTTCAACTATGTACCACAATTATCAACCTCACTCATTTTGCGATGGTAAAAGTCTGTTCTAAACATGTAAAGAAATTGAGTTGATTGTATTATAATAAATCCACACTCCAGAACTATGCAATCAAGCAGACGAACATATAAACTGCTGATGTTTCCGCTAATCCCAAGCCCTCTTCTAAGAAATCATCCCCGTTTCAACGTCCCATTTCACATTATCGGGCAGCAAGACAGTGTGTTTCTCGTTGACTTTGCAGTTTTCGTGAAGGTAAATCAGACGCATGGGGTCCAAGTTGAAATAGTATGGCGCGTTCCATCGGCCCGTTTGTTTTCCATGCGAGACTTTGCCTGGGCCAAACAACTCGACCCAGCATTCATAGCCTAGGGTGCCGGAAGGAAGGACAGCCACAGCGGTGGCGACGGCTACCGCGATGCCCTTGAAATGCATGCTGCTTATTCGCGATGGTTATAGTGGTTGTAGTGGTTGTAGTGGTTGTAGTGGTTGTAGTGGTTGTAGTGGTTGTAGTGGTTGTAGTGGTTGTAGTGGTTGTAGTGGTTGTAGTGGTTGTAGTGGTTGTAGTGGTTGTAGTGGTTGTAGTGGTTGTAGTGGTTGTAGTGGTTGTAGTGGTTGTAGTGGTTGTAGTGGTTGTAGTGGTTGCGATGGCCAATGTTTTCTTTTAGGTCGAATAATTTAAGAGGCTTCTCATTAATTTATAGGCTCGGAGTTATAGATGGTCTACCTGGGAGATCTGTGTTTGGATCATATTAGAAACTTGAAGAACGACCCTTTTGTATGGGGATTCATGCAATATAATATTCGGACTCCCCGATTAATTTGACCCGACTCGAGCTGCGGAGCAATAATATATTTAAATGAGGCTGCATTATCCCGCACGTACAATATGCCACTTGGCACCCGACCTATAGCCTCCCAGTGTCACCATCAAAAATTTAGTTTCGAGGCTTATCCCCGCCCAAGTTGTGTCCCGATTTGCCGGGCCCTGTGGTAAACCTGGGGCAACAAGTAACACTATTCGCAACTCACGATGGAGGCACAATGTACTATGTGAAGCGCCTATTATCGCCGGCCGAAGATATAAAAATTTGCCGGTGCAAAATGGACGTACGTGGTTTTATTCAAACATTTTAGCTTTTCTTATATACCATGTATAGCGTCCGATTTGGATGAAAACTCCCATTAACAAACAGCCGCGTTAACGAGCCCCCACGATTTCTTATTCGGCCTCCACATTCGACCCATGCACTGCCATTATGCGAAATATACGTTTTATGATATAATAGCATGTTACATAATATTATTAATTATCTAATTTACGGTATCTACAATATATGCTACAACGCACAAGTTATAACGTAGTAAACGCATTTATTTTGCATAAAGTTATAAATTCTATTAATGGTGAATTAAAAGAATTATTATGTTCGTCGGAATTGCCGCTTTCTTTCATATATACGCTTTGCTAAATCGGGTCGAAAGTTTGACCGACAAAATACCCAATGCAGATAATTATTATGTCGGCTAAAAGGTGGAGGATTTCGAAAACTGAATATTGCATCTTAAAGGCTTCTTATTACGGCCCTTAAAAAAGACGAATATAAACTGTTTGGGTAAAAAAATGGAATAAAATTCTGGGTGCTAAATAAAAGGCGTGCTTATTTAACTACAATAAAATATTATTATAAAAATAATGTAAAAGGTTAAATTATCTGGCACCCAATTAATATCTACCCAATATCACCATTTAAAATATACGTCTTAAAACTCATCCACACCAATAATCCACACAAATCAGTTTGGCCCTATTGTGGTAAATTTGGGCGGGACCGAACGCCTAAATTTACAACCCACAACCGTTATATAAAATTATTCCCAATTTACAATTATCGCACCTTATATCGTGGGCATTATATACCGTTGGGTTGAAAAAAGGACGGGCTTTATTATTCGCACCGCTACCACCATTTGGCCCTTTTTAATTTTAACCTAATCTTGAATTTGGGCTCAATATTACATTAAACAAGTACCGAGTGTAAGAGCAGGCTGTGTGGGTAAGGAAAGGAGGTGGAATATTTAGGGTACCAAATAAAAATATCGTGGGTGCCGGATAACTCGCCCCTATGTAGACCGCTACCAAGCGGATACCTTTTACTATATAAATAAGGTCGGTACAACAAACCACGCAAAGCCATATACCGATTACCACGTGCCCAACCGCCTTCATAAATTTGAGAAAATTGGGAAATTATCGCCAACGATCATCTGCTGCGCACCACCTTTTGCACCACTTTTTGCATTAATCTTTGTCTACTTTTAATTATAATAATCGTGCGTGCGTATTTATTAATTGAGAGCTTGTGTAAGTAGCAAATAAGTAAAGGAAAAGGCGCGCGCGCGATTATTACAATTCACATTGAGCAACAAATGGTTCAAATATTGATGCAGCAGTTGGCCGTTGGCGATAATTCTTTCGAAACTTAGGGTTTGTGCGGGAGGGCTGAGCCCTTGGTAAATAACCTAATGAACATGGGCCTTAGGGTTTGTCGTTTATAATTATATGTGCCAGCAATATAGAAATTTAGTGTCCTGTTGTAATGGAATAACCACACCCCAGATATAACATCGTGAGTTTCGCATAACTTAACCCATTAATTACTAGGAGATTTATGCGGTATCCGATGTACCTCATAGCAGCATATTGTAAGTGACAAATATGGGAACACCCAGTTTCCGCTCCTGGACTCGCGGCCCTTATCGGTCTTATTTTACTTCCATGGTAAACTCCCCTATGTCGTCCTGTGTCCATTGTAAGTTTTATTAACCAGCACTAAACAAATTAGAATGGCACAGTATTTGGTGTTTTTTGTTCTTCTCTTTGAGGAGAATCACGAATATGAATCCCAAGAAAAATGGGCAAATTGCCGCAGTATATGAAAGTTTCCTATTTTTAGCTATATGGCTTTAACTAAAGCAATTGGAGCTCAATATTATTATTAGGAATTAACTTTTATAAACTTTGGGGGAGTTATTTTTACTGCTTGAAAAAACATTTAAAATAGTAGCACGGATAAGTCCGAATAATGGGCAAACATACTGCATAATTGGATATATTATTTACATTGTCTAACTCCGAGCTTAAAATCGCAGGGATGGAGGATAACTATATTTATAGTTTCAATCAATGTCTTGGGTAAAGATTAGTCTGGACCACTTCACAACTTGGTGATATAAAGGCTAATAATACGAAATAATAAAGAAGTGCGGGCATTCGGTTAAAGATGATAAACTAGCTACTTTTCACCCTTGCATATTTACCATTTTTACTCTCTGTTTTCAAGAAAACGTCTCCCCTCCTTTGACTATTGTTTACCTACACTTAATATGCGATTGATTATTTTCTTCCCTTTTATTATCGCCTCGTCGGCTGCTACAGCCACAAACCCTCCTGAGACTTTACCCAACCTGATTTCAAATACAGAAAATCCTATTTCTAGCGATAGTTTAGCTGCTCGCTCTTACACTGTAAGCTGAACTTCTATTCAAGTAGAGAATTTATTTATCTAAATTTATTATATTTCCAAATTTAACTTGAAATGTTATACAGCCCAGTAACCTCGGTCTTCGAATCACCAAACGAGGTTATGTTACCAAGTCCTGCAGTGATAACCAAGCCTGGGAGATGCAGGAAGCTATGCGAAGGTACAGTAATATTATATTCTATACCCTGTGCATTCGTTAACACTTTTTACTCAGATGCCACTATTTGGCCGATGTAGCTGTTTCCGCTGTGGTACAAAACCCATATTTACGGGGTCGATGGTTTAAAACCGATGACGAACAGGAAATTGAAGCCCTTCAGAAGGCCTACCAGGGAATCGCAAACGGATGTGATCTTAACCAAGGCAACATTCCTTTCCGATGTGAAAATCATTACAATGATCATTGTATGGATCGCAGTCGTATACTATACGGAAGTGATACAACAGTGCATTTGTGTCCAGCCTGGTTTCATGATAATTTAGAAACTAAAGCTCGAAATTTGATCAATATCCTTTCGCAGTTTAGCTCTAGTAAGTTATCATTTCGAATAACACACATTTGCGTTGATAAATTAATTTGAAGCTAACTTTAAACAGTTAGAGGGACTGACACTCACTCAACCCATGGGTGGTCTGACGCAATCCGGTAAGTCTTCTCAACTTTATTAATTTGTTCTTAAAAAGGGAAAAAAAGAAAGGTTCTAATAGTCTGTGGAAACATGGATAGGCTTACAAAAGAGTATAGCCTTTGGAATGCTGATACTTATGCTTGGTTTGCTGAGGAGGCTGTCGGAACTGACCATAGGCGGGGTTACGGCGATTTTGGCTATGGCGGTCATTCTCCGCCCTCCTGGAAACATTAAGAATTTACGTAGAATATCAGTGACCGTCGCAATTGGGATGCACGTACGATCTGGGTGCCTTACTTGTAAGGTGTCGCATTAGATAATCCGATAAATCGAGTCATCACATGACAGCGAGCGTTAAATTAGCGTTAAAAGCAGGATAAAAAAGCCTCCGCGCTTTTTTGGCTGGATAACGTTATTTAACCCAATATATGGCTTTTCTACCCCTTTATTTAACCTGCACGTATTTATTAATATGCGTTAACTATAAACTTGGTAAAGTAAAGAATTACTGGAATTTTTATCTTACGTAAATTGCGTTAAAAGTTATATTAATAACGTTATATTACTATTTTTTTATGTTGGAATAGGGATTTATTTAGTCTCAGGGCTTATCCCTGAACGCGAGCTCCACTAATTAAGCCGTGGCTCAATTGGTGGCTTTGCTTGTACCTGTGGGTCTAACCAAAGATTACTCTGGTTCAGGTCTGAGGATAACTTGTTCATTTTGGGCTCAAATGGAGGTGATTTCGCCAATTCGGCGACCGACACTCCGTTATAATTAATTAAATAAAAATCGCAAAAATAAACGGTTTGTACGTTGGATATAGAAATTAATAAAAAAATTAATAACGATTTATTTTATATTTTTAATCGTCATATTGGTCGAATTGGGATATGGGTGCCTTTAATTTTCAAATGAAGGTTGGATTTTTAATAAATTTTTGATTTTTTTAATTTTTTTTAATTATATTTTTATTTTTAAATATAATTTAAAATTTTTTGTACGTGGAAGGTGGTATATACGTATATATAATATATATAAATTTTGGTTAATATATTACGTAATATAAGGTATTAAATATTCGAATAGGTTAAATATTAAATATTTTTAATAAATTTTGTAATTAAAATGGGTTTATATTTTTACCAATTTTAACGATATTAAAACCAGAATTTTAACGATTAAATAACCGGTATAAACAAACGTCCACGTTAAAAAAAAGTTTAAATATTATTAAATTTGCGTATTTTATATTTAAATTTAATAAAATTTGCATATTTTTAAATTTTATTTTATATTTATTTTAAATTAAATAAAATAATAAACGTTATTTTATTATTATATATAATTAATAATAAGGTTTATTATATCGAAATTTTTAATTATAAAACCTTTTATTAATAAATATATTAATTATTAAATATTTATATAAAATATTAAATTTAACGTATATTTATATAAATAAAAAATTAACGAACGATAATTTCGATAAAATATTTGTACGTGGGTATTAATATAATTATAATTATTATTATTTTAAAATAAAAAATTTATATATATTATTATTTATATATAAATTTTTAAATAGGGCGTTAAAAATAATAATATTATTATTTATTTTTATTTTTATTTATATATATTTATCATAAATATGAAATTTTAACCGTTAAAAAGCCCTAATTTTAAATATTATAACGATATTTTTACCATAATTTCACCATTTTTATTTAATTAAATATTCGTAAATAAAAAATACACAGTTAAAAAACTATATTACCGTTACGCATATAATGCACGTACAATGTATGCACAGTGCGTATACTGTGCGATAACCTCCACTTGCGGCGATAATCGACAACATGTCCTCAGACTAGAACGGGCGCGATCTTTTCGGCCGATTTGATTGGCCGAAAAGCCATGTGGCTAAAAGGTACATGGAGCGCCCGGTCCACCATTGCGAAGCAAGGGTAGTCTAGTCTGAGCACTGAGACTATCCCAGCCTAGTACCTGATCCTTTCAAAAGGCTCAGTAAAGGTAAAATCCAATAGGAACGAATCCTTTACAAGACTTACTCCTCAGAAAAGCCAGCATCAACCTTACCCTCGACTTATCGTCCTACCTACTTGAACCTCCCTGCTCGAAATCGAGGGTCGGTAGCTCCGACTAAGTATATTCCCCGAACACGGTAGCTTGTCGGGAATAAAGAAATACGGCGGCAAGCCCGTATCTCCAAATACCCTTTTAGCTTGTAAACGAGATAACCAGGTATTATAGCGTTTTTTATTCTTGGTGTTTCCCCCGACTACGTCCCTGTTTTAATTCGTTTCCTCCTGTCGGAATTAGCTGCTATGCAGCTATGGCTTACTGGTCTAGCTTTGCTGAGTTATTTTTAGGAGCTGGCGAATCCTCAAACTAGGCCGCCCAAAAAGAATGACCGAAAGCCGCCAAACGGGTCAACCTTACAATCGACCCTATTAGCATCCGTTGAAAAGCTTGGGGGCTAAGTTTCACCCCGAGAATGTGCGCCGGTCTATTCGTCGCCGGCAATGATTGGAGGCAAGGTCAGAGCCCAGGATGAGACTTGTAGCGCCAATTGTGACAATTAAAGAAATATTACATAAAAGATCGGGTAGTCTGGTGTGTAATTTTTCTTCGCGTCCTGTAAACATAATGCGATATTTACACCACGTGGTTGACAAATGTTGATTTCCTCCGACGTCACATGATAATCAAGCCCAAAATTGACCAACAATGTTACCTTTTGGGACACACCATGGGCCCGTTTAATGCATAACTTATATTTTAAATGGAACTCTGCCTAGTGAACAAAATAAAAGGACCTTCATTAAGTCTTGGAATTTTGACAATTATCACCGGATCATGTCTTGCTGAAGATATTGAGATGGGGATTGGTCATCTTATAGGGTTATATGGAATGTTGATAAAATAGCTTTTAATTTGATATAAATGGCCGGAATCAATTCAGAACCCATTGGCGGGCTTGAACCACACTGTTGTTAACAGGATTGGCGTACGTGATCGATTCTCAGCTGCGAGTAATAATACAATTTTAAATATGGTTTTGCAACGCGTTTGATTTAAATATTTCGCCTCAAGTTTCACATTTTGTAGTCGACCTGAGATAAAACATCAACCGTTTTGGTCCATTTTTCCTACCACGTCTATTTAGCAGTTTTGAGAACATAAAAGTCGGTAAAATCCTTTGTAATTTGAACGAATTTCAACAAAGTCAACAAATTATTAACCGCGCAACCTTACAGCATTTTGTTACTTTCTCAATCCAAATATTTTCCCATTCTATTTCTATCAAAATGCGGTCAGTTGTTATTACCAGTTTAGGACTAATAGGCAACGCCCTGATTGTTTCTGCTGCTGGGGTATGTTATTATGATTTATCAAAAGCCTTTTATTGTGGACTTGTCTCTAACATGTACAATTTAGCCCCATTGTGTTTGTTTTGGAAAAAAAGGACAGTCAGACGCGTCTGTCAGTTCCATTACTGGGAGCTGCTGCCACGGTACTACTTTTTCCTTTGGTTTACTCGCTGGAACATTTGACGCGACAACCGTAAACTGCAATTTTACTGCAAGCGCTGATTTTGTCAAGTTGGATGTAAGTATATGTCTCGAAACAGTTATTACAATGGTACGGTGTAAAGACTAATTTATCCCACAGTATTTAACTGCGCAAAATGCGTTCGGCGCTTGTTGTTCCGCGACTAGCGATTCATTAGGTCATGTGGGTACCAATGGAGCAGCATGCGATTAACGACCGAAGGTGTGAGAGAAGAATTAGTGGAAGTTGGGACACTGGTGGTTTGGAAAGAATATTCTTGTAAATATTTTGGCATCAAACTCTTGTATTTAAAGTAAGGGTTAGATATTACAGCACAGGAACACGCTAAATTACTGCAGGCCACTCCATTTCACAATGTATTTCTTACGGTATAAAACGTGTAAGTACTGCATAACCGTATTCATTATTTTGGTAAAGGTAACAACTAAGCAAGCAACAACAAGGCCCTACAACAGGCCAGATCCCCAGAAATGTATTCTTTTGGAAAATTCTGCTCAACCACGGTACTGGGGACGAAAGGACTCCACACTGAACTTGCACCTCAAAAGGGAGTTAAAACTGGTTCTAATATTTGGAAGCTGAGTTGGATAGGTTTCAGGTCCATGCTGAGTGGTTATGAGCTGTACTGACAGTGATGGAGAACCTCTTTTCGACCCTCGTTTTACTGCGCCAGCAATGTTCCAAGTTGTTTCTCGAGCACCCTGCTCAGGACTGGGGCGGTAATGAATGCGATTCAAGCTACTCTGGGATCACATGCTCTATCGCACTGACTCCTTTTTTCCACCTATAATTGGACGTAACATGCTCGTCAGGGGGAAATGTTTGGCCCTTCTTGCCGTAGAAGTTCTCCCGGTACGTGCCCCCAGGGACGGCATAGTCGTCCCAAAACAGACCTCTGCTCCGTAGTTCGGGGAGCAAAAGTTCGATGATGTCCTTGAAGGATTGCGGGAACACCGCGTATGCCTGGTTTTTATCAGTAATGAGTGTTATGCGTCGCACCCGCTCTGGAAAAAGCACTCACAAAGTTGAAGCCGTCCACGTCGGCTTCTTGTATCCAGGTCTCGAGGCCGTTGGCAACCTGGGCTGGGGTGCCCACGAGGAGAGGCCCATTGCCGCCAATGCTGATGTGCTCTGCCACTGTGTGCTTGGTCCACTTGGAATTAACTGGTGAGAACTTGGCGTAACCCTCGACGGTTGAGCTAACATTGGTTTAGCATGTACACAAGTGGCATTGCGATGCAGCCGAAACTGACACAAGAACAACCATAAGCAGGGCTAAAGGACTCACCGAACCGCATTGCTCTCAACCTGTCGCAACTCCTCCTCGTCGCCGTATTGATCCAGGTTGATCCCCGTCCACCCGCAAAACAGAGCGAGAGCACCCTCCAACGACGCATACTGTCTGTAGTCGCGCAGCTTCTCCCTGGCCTCGTCCTCGGTACGGCCGAGGACGACGGTAACCAGGGCCAGGACCTTGATGCCGTCGGGATCCCTCCCGTACTTGTCCCTGGCCAGCCGGCGGATCTCGGCGATGCTCGCGGCGGGGACGGCGGGCGAGTGGGCCGAGACGAAGATTGCCTCAGCGTGCTGGGCAGCGAACTCCTTGCCGGCCCGCGACGTGCCGGCCTGCAGCAGGAGTGGGGTGCGCTGGGGGCTAGGCTGAACGATGTGGGGACCCGGGACGGTGAAGAAACTCCCCTTGTGGTTGATCTGGCGGACGAGAGAGGGGTCGGTGTAGATGCCTTGTTCGCGGTTGAGCTGGACGGCGTCGTCTCGCCACGACGAGTTGAAGAGCTTGTACATAACCTTCATATACTCCTCGGCTTGGGCGTATCGGTCGTCGTGCTAACGGCGTTGTTGATTGATGGTAGGGTCAGTGCTGTGATGCGATGAATACTAAAGAGTAATTAGACCTACCTGTGGCTGTTCTGTCTTGCCGAGGTTGCGTGCGGCCGAGTCGAGATAACCAGTTACAATCTGCAAAGGTGACAGTGGTCAACTTCCACCGCTGTGTAGGACAATGACAGACATGTAAGAAATCGTCTGTGAAGGCTGGCTTACATTCCATCCAACTCTTATTTTATTTAAAGATTAGTACCCGGGCATCTCAAAATTTCTCCTTTGACGTCGTTTCCGGTGCACTGGGCCAGGAATTCCATGACAGGACACTCACCGTCCCTTGGTCAGATGATCGACCGTCGATAGCCTCCTTGCCAAATGAAACGGCTGCTCGTAGGTGGTGGAAGCAGTAACTCCGAAGCCGATACTCTTGGTAGCAGCTGCCATGGCTGGTACCACAGATAGAGGTTCATTGACTGGCCACTGGGCGCCAGATGCGATGGCGGGATCCAACGAGTTCTTGTAAACATCGTAGCCGCCTAGAGTGAGAATATGTTGAGCGCTATCGTCAACAAACACAGCGCAGACAAAGGATCTAGTGGAGGCAATTGACAAACCTAGGACATCGGCGATGAAAATGCCATGAAATTTGGCCTCCTCCAGCAGCTTGGCCAGCTCAACCCAGTGGTCCACGTCGTTGAAGCGCCAAGACTCGTCTGCAGGGTGTCGCCAGAGGCCGGGGGACTGATGACCGCTGCCTGTTTATGACGAGTTGCGTTAGCCGGATTGAGGAGATAAGCTATCAACACTGACTGTGCTGTTCGCCCTTGTCTGAAATGCCTGAGATTGATCGAGGTGAGGGGCTGCCAAATCCGAGAAGATTTGCTTACACATTTCGACGAATGCATTGATCACCAGCTGCTTCTTGCGTGTGGTGTCGCCATTCTGCAGAGACATTTTGTGCGTGCTTGTTCCTGCCTTGCTGGCTCCAAATTTTTAGTATTTTGGGTCGTGTAAGAATTTGTCGATGCACTCTACTGAAAGAGCTGACCCGACGAGATAGGAGCAGCTTCTCTGACTTGTGATTTTTATGACAGGACCAAAGTATACAACGGCAAACTTCAATCAGGGGAAAATCGTAAAACGAAAGAAAATTGGAGATCTGATAACACTGTTGTTTTGGTTTGTAAGGCCGATCATCGGTAATCATGTTGGAGGTTTATCGGAGCATTGATCTTGGTTCCCCAACTGGGGAAATGGCGCAATTATTCTGGCGATGGTGTTTGCGCAACGTGGAGCCCCACGCGATCTTCGTCCAGTCGCGATGGGTTTATAGCCAAACTACATGTCGACTGAACGAATTAACGGGTAAATCCCCTCAAAATAAACTGCACTATTGGCCGATAAGAACAAGCACACGGATGGCGTCATCAAGACAATGACTGGGATGCCGCATCCACCACCTTGGGATTAATAGCAAAGTCTAACTGCTGTCAGTCGCCCGATAAAATGGGAAAAAAAAGAAGAAAGACGCCCAGTACAACCATACCAGACAAAACCCCTCGATAAAAATGGCAGCCGTCTCTAGTGCCTGGTCTGCGATCCGTCGCTTCTCCATAAAGAATGGGAAAACAAAGGTACAAGCCCAGGGCGGGGATGCAACCCTCACTCCGGCAGCCAATGCAGAAGAGACAGCGGATCGGACGGCTCCCGTGCCTGAGCTGCAGACAGTGTTGCTTCTACACCAGCCAAGACAGCCCTACACAGTCACCCCTGACTACCCAGTTCCTGAGCTGAGAGACGACGCCGAGGTGCTCATCAGGGTTCATACTATTGGTTTGAACCCCCTTGACTGGAAGGCACCGTAAGTGAAGCCATTTTCTTTGTGGTCTATCTTTTTTCTCCTCCTTGCTTGGCTTACAACTTGTCCAACACTAGGGACTTTAACTTTGCCATTCCAGAACTACCGTACATCTCAGGGAGGGAGTTCAGTGGATCTATCGCAAAGGTTCAGGGTACAGCCAGCAGATGGCGTAAAGGTGACAAGGCAAGCAATGACCCGTCGACTGCAGATGCCAAAGAGTTCACGCAAAGTAGATGATGACACCTCAACTGACCAAAAAGCTCAACTCTCAAAACAGGTTATCGCCATATCAACAGACTATCGTGACAAGCGGAAAGCCGCATACCAAGAGTATGCCATTGCCTCCGACTTCAACGTCGTCAGGATCCCGTCGAGCATATCAATGGAGCAGGGTGCCACCATAGGGGTCGCATACGTTGCCGCAGTGCTGGCCCTGGGCGTGTCGCTTGGCGTCGACTTTAGTTCTGTCGCCGGAGGACCCAATCTATTCCAGCTTGTGAGGGCAGTAGGCTCTCCGGACCTTCCCGAGGATGTCCGGTCCGAGTGCCTCGACGGAATCCAAAGCCACGAGAGGGCAGTCGCTGGGGACTGGGTGGCTGTGTGGGGCGGTACGTTTTGCTTCTTGGGAGTCATGGTATCATTTTTAGGCTGACCAGCTAATCGTTTTGTACCATTAGGCTCATCAACGTCAGCAAACCTGATGGTACAGCTGGCGAAACTTGCCGGCCTGCGCGTGGCTGTGATAGTTGACAAGGCAAAACACGGCTTGCGACTCTCACAGCATCGGGTACTCCGCCCGGACCTATTAATCGACAGCCACGACCCGGACAGGGCCGTCGAGATCCTGCGCCGGAACACGGCGGGCCGTCTGCGGTTTGGCATCGACACCCGAGACAAGTCGTCGGCGGCGAGTCTGCTCCAGGCACTCACCCCGGGGCACAAGTCGGACGTCGACAGCAGCAGTGGTAGGGAGGAAAATAGCAGCTCTGTAGAGCCTATTTCCCCGCCACACACTCCCGGGGACTCGACGCTTCTGTCAGCCCACCTGGTCGGTCTGGCGGGTCTGCCCAAGCAGGATCCTCCCGAGGGGACTCTCTTTCACATGGTCCCTATCAAGCTCTTCCACGAGGTGCGGACCATTGGGTCCGCGTTGACCGCTTGGCTCGAGAGGCTTTTGGAGCAAGGATTGGTTGAGCCACCTGAGATTATCGATGTCGAGAGTGGCTTGGATAACGTTAACACGGGTCTGGATATGATGAGGAGGGGCGAAATAAGTGGAGGGAAGGTGGTTGTAAATGTGAACAGAGTGGCTGAATAAAGTAAACGAGAAAGCGATATATACGCAGGTAGATGAGAAATCAGGCTAGTAGGCCTGTCATAGTTTTCAGCAACACCACGAATGCCAGGAGCATCAGATGAGAACTATGGCCCAGTAGAGAAGTCTTTGTTTATGTTACACCAATCTGTACTGTTGAGATTACCCATCATTTATAGCCTCGACATCAGTGAATCCACTGCACTGTTACTTCCATGGACAGCAAGCCCACCTTGGCGAGCTGGCCTGTAGCACCTAAGCCCACCACATGCGCTTCTTCTTTGTCAGACGTGATCAGTCGACCTATTTGAAGGTTTGCTACGGCCGGTACTTGTGCCGAGGCCGCTGAGAAAAGGCCCAAGTAGAGCTCTACCACTTGCTGATCAATTACGACTGGAGGCTTCCAAAGGGGTCCTTGGCCGGGCGCATCGACATACGCCTCGATCTGTTGATGAATTCCAACACCAAGATTATGTTCCGACGGCAGAGGGAGGAACTTGGTTTGAATTGACCGGTTTTTGGTGATTGAGGAGCATGCCAAGAAGAAAATGGGATGGAATGGGATGGGAAGCATGAAATTTCACGTTTGATCTTTTGTTCGTCATCGGGCAAGGCAAGGGATTTATGTACCCCGCAAATGCTCGTGCAATTTTAATACCTCTCAACTGAATCGATTTGAAGCCATGCTCAGGCCAGACTCGAAACCTCTGTCCTTTTTACATCGCCTCCTAAGCCTTTATAGTGCGATCCTCCAAAGAGCTGCCCACAGTCTTGTCGTCCGCAGGGAACTGGGAAACAGTCTCGACGCTCGTCGACTTGTGCACGCCAAAATGGCGGAGCACCAACCAAGCAGGGTATATGGACACAGCCCACAAGCCAAAGTTCATGTAAACGCCACCGATCTCGCCGAATATCGTCAAAGACGATAGACCGTAGGACAGGGCCTGCCATGCAGATTCGGTTCCACGCAAGAGGGCTGCGTAGCGAATAATCTCGGGCTCGTCCTGGCTGAGATTGTGGATGAAAAAGTATCTGTGGATGGAGTTGAGTGTCAGTTTCGGATCGAAGGCGTAACCAAGGATGATACAATGACAATTGAGTTGGATCAAAGCATCAAAGCTAGGAAACGATCTCGGGAAATCACAACTTACAAAAACATATAATTCAGCTGGAATCCAATGGTGAGAAGCAGAAAAACTGCAAAACCCTGGCCGAAGTCGTCATCTACCCAGTCGAACGTTGGTTGAGTCCGGTGGAATCGCGTCACATTTACCGTTGCCCAGGTCCACCACGCTCCTTGGAGGATTGCAATGGCCCAAAAGGAGGTTCGAGATCGCACTTTGAGGGAGATTCGACTTGAATCTAGCCAGTACTGTAGTTCATCCGATTAGTTTCAAATCGCAACCGATAAATGGTGATAATACTTACACCTAGACCGTTACCAGCAGCCACGGCAAGAATTCCCGACAAGAAAGAAGCCAACGCTCGGGAGCGGACACTGAACCACACTGTTGAAGAGAGAATGTCAGCTTTGTTTGCTTCCAAGTCCAAAACACAAAGAAAACAAGGCTTACAAGCGATATAAGTAAAATAGACCGCCTCAGCAAAGACCGCTTGTCCTATCCACAACAATAAAAGAAGAAACTTGGGCGTAAAAAACAACTTGGTCGTGGCTTTAACCTCGACCCACCAATCCTGCGTAATGGCCAATTCGACTTTTTTCCCATCCTTTCTTTGCACTTGCGCCGGCGTACTTAGTAAAAGCGCCACCAGCGGTCCGGCGGCCTGTATAGCGATAAAAACCAGGAAAACCGTATATGAAACCTGTCCAGCTCCGCTGCGATCGGCGTTTAACCCTAAATTAATAGCGCCGCCAAGCACCTGGCCGCTCAGCCGATACGTAAGCCAATAACCGAGAGCCCGACCGCGGTTCCACGGCTCCGGATACGCGATGGCGATAGCAGCTTCGGCCATCCAGAAAACGCCGGCGGAAATACCGCAAAGGGCGGCGCCGAGTAGCACGAACCACTCGTTCCCATAGCGGTTATTGGTATAAAGGCCTGCTGCGTAAGGAGCGTAACCAAGTCTGTTTAAAGATGGTTAACAAAAGGAAAAGGAAAGTAATGGTTTTGGCGTCGGTGGTTAAACTTGCGTTCCAAAAATAAGCGCTCCTTTGATACCGATATATCTTACGATAGCGCTGGAAAAATAACAGGATACTACCATTAGGCAAAAAGTAAGGGCGTTGGCGGCGTTGATCAGTTCAGGTCGGGCAGCACCTCCAGCTCCTAAAGAATTCATCGCTCCCCAAATACCAGGGGCGGCCAAATTGCAAAGGCCGAGAATGGTAATGTTTGTAAATGTTGACCGATACCATTTTACTTGTTGCAAAACAAACGTCAGAATGTTGCATCTTCTCCAATTGTGCTAACAAATGACGGAGAACCTGACTAACCTGGATGTTGCTGCTCCTTGGGAGGTTCCTCATCGCTTTCGTGATGAGACATGACTATTTACCGGATGTCTTTATCCCAAGAAACTAAGCAGTGTTGCAATGTTGGCAAGTGACGAGTAGTGACGGACAAGCTGGGAACAATCCTAATCCTTCAAAGAGATTATGAGCACAGCGACTGCTGATATATCGCTATTATACTTTTTTTCCAAATTTGAAAGGGAGTGCACTAGCACATGCTTATTACCATATTCCTTTCCCGAATAGCGATGTCGCTGCTGTTGGCAACAATAACCCAACCCCTCACTGACTCCAAATGAGTGCAACCTTGGTAGAAACCTGGCTACGTTCTCGCATCGCGACAAGCCCCACGTCAAGCACGCAATAATATGGGCGTGCATGGTTGAGTGCAAACCAAGACGGGACGTGGGGCTTATCTCTCGCTCTTTCTTTTCCTTTTTCTGGTCTGGATAAAGCTTGGTAAAGCACTAAAATGATAACAATATAATGGACTTGGGTTTGGACCACAGGCAATCACTTAGAGTTTCTGAGATGGAAACATGAACGGATAATATCACAAACTGACATGATCTCCGTAATCTCTTGAAACTTGCGCGATATCTGACAGGGTATTCGGGTTGGGTTTTCATAGTCACCGCAGTTAGAATTTACACGGATCTTTTCGAATCTGCTACTATCACGCGTGCTTCTCGCAGAGTTTGACTCTCCCTTGCCGCGTGGCGTGATTATGAAAACACCAAAAATTTGCATTCAGCGCCAAAAAACAATCATGATTACAGTAGATTCCCTTGTCCGCTACCGTCACCTATGGCAAACTCCACCAAGACTCGTGATAGTCACGTAGATCAATCTCATCAGGCACCCGTAGATACGAAGTCATGTCCGACCCCGAGTCCGCCTCCTTGCTCGTCCACCCATTGCCGAAATACCAAGCAAACCTATTCGCCGAGACACCGCCGTCACCACCCAGATACTCATACTCCCAATCCTCCCATCTGGGCTCCCTCCGCACCGCAGTGACGTGACCCGCGCTACCCGGCCAGACGCCATGGATCCGCCCGCCGGCCCTGCCCCCGTTGTACCACGAGCTGCACTTGTCGGTCAGCACCGTCTTGGCGAAGAACGCATCGCTGTACTCGACAAAGTCGTCGGCGGCCCGCCTCGTCGGCGCCATGCTCCGCACGCCCTCTCGCGACGCCTTGCGCAGCACCTTGGCCGCGTACGTCAGCTGCACCTCGGCCGCGTGCGGCACCGTTCCCGATGGGCCGGTGCCGTGCGGCCCGCCGATGAAGAGCAGATTTGGGAACCCGGGGGTCGCGAGGCCCAGGTACGTGTAGGGGAAGCCGTAGCCGCCGCCGCTGCTGCTGCCGGCACTCCAGAGCTCTCGCAGGTCGCGGCCGTGAGCGCGCACCCCAAAGGGCGGAACGTGGTCGACGTTAGCCCCCGTGGCGCAAAACACAGCGTCCACGTCGCGCAGGGTGCCGTCCTCGTCCTCGATGCCCGTCTCGGTGAAGCGTCGGATCGGCGTGCGGATGTACTCGACGTTGTTGGACGAGATGGCCTCCAGGTAGCCGGGTCCTGGGGTGAGACGTCTACAGTTTGGTGAAAAGTCCGGGACGAGGTGGTCAAAGAGCTCGGGTTTGGCGGCGACGCGACGCCGCATCACTTGGGTGAACTTGGCGCGCAGGTCGGTGCTTGTCTCGGAGCCCCTGAAGAATGCGCTGAAGCCGCGCCAGTACTTCTGCTCGATCTCCTTGCGGAACTGGAGATAGGTCTCGGGGTCCCGTTCGAACGAGTCTTTGAGATGTTGTGGATATGGTTGCGGTTCTAGAGTACGTTCGTCCCCGGCCCATGATGTGGCGATCCAGGTCTTGTTGCGGGCGTAATGGTCAAGTTTCCCAACCGTCTTTTGAAGATTTGCAACCAGTTGGATTCCGCTTGCACCGTTGCCGATGACAGCCACCTTTTTCCCGGTCGGGTCAAACGATGGATCCCAGTTTGAGGCGTGTCGGAGCACCCCCTTGTAATCCTCTATCCCCGGGTACTCTGGCAACTTCCAAGCATTGAAGCGGCCAGTCGCCGTCAGCACAAAGTCCGCCACCTCAACCAGCTCCTCTCCCAGGTCCTCGTCGCGCAGGGTGATACGCCATATCGCCTCGGCCGCGTCCCACGAGGCGTCCTCTACCCTACGGCCGAACTTGGCAAATCGATACACATCATACTTTCGCGCCTGCGCCTGCCAGTAGTCCCTGATCTCGGCCCCCGGGGCGAACTCGTCCGACCAGTCCGTCTTGGGAGAGAAGGTGGCCTGGTAGACGTGTGATGGGATGTCGCATCGCACGCCGGGGTAAACATTTTCAAGCCAGGTGCCCCCAAAGTCCTTGTTCTTCTCGTAAATGGTGAGCTGGATGTTGGGGACCTTGGCTGGTAGCAGAATCCCTGCCAAAATGCCCGTGAGACCACCGCCAATTACTGCGACCCTCAGCGGTCTCGGCTCGTCGATGAATCTGTCGACTAGGGATATCTTTGCCTCGGGGTAGCTTGCCACCTTTTCATTGCCCGGAACTTGAATCTCACTTGCCGTCAATTGTGGTTTTGCGGTGTCGGAGACGTTGTTGACGGCAAGGAGCTCTTCCTGCACCACCACTGGTTGCGGAGGAGCCTCGTCGGCGACCCTTAAGGCGTCGATTGCGCCCATTATTTAATGGAGATGTTATTGCTCCAGGATCTCTAGTGTCTTCGCGCAGACAGTCAGTAACAAGTTGCCATTGGAAATCCACAATAGTGGACGTTGGCAGGTCAATTCGATATTTTGTAGTATACATTGGCCTAAATAATATTATCGTCTATCCCATTACCGGCCTAGCTGTTTTGAGTCGGGGGACAGGTCCAGATCGATCGAGTATTGGGGTTGCTCCAACATTTGGGGCAAAACCAAGGATCACGTCAATCTTGTGCCCGGTGGCACAACCCGATTGATGTAACAGCGTCTTTTGACATTGGCCCCGCACCCCCTCACAACCTTATCCTCCCACCTTTTCCTATCACCTTAACAACAAGCGAACAATATGGCGTGCTAGCCCCGAGTCGGAGTTGTTGCACAAGCAAAGATAAGCATGGCGTCTTGGACTTCAGGCGAACTCATCCAAGAGCTTAAAATTGGGGAAATTAAGGAGATGATTATCTTTGTTATTAGCTTTATTGACTGGGGCATCTTCAATGGCGGCGCCTTTAAGGGTGTGATCTTCTCGTCCATAACAACGAATTTTTCTTGTTAATCTTGCCAAAAGGAGCAGGAAAAATGGGTCTCACCCTCCTTTACGCCGTAAATCCGGCGTTAATAAAACCCAAAAACCATAGGCCGGATTCCCCTGTAATAGCATTATATATTTTTTTCGAAAATTAGCAAAAACCGTTATATAACGCGTAAATTTTTTATTTGGATTACCATAAAAATATATAATTTAAATTACGTATTTTTATAATAATCCAAATAGGAAAAAAAGGCCGTATTTACAATAGTAACAAATTAAAAATAACTATTATTATTATTAATAAAAACGTTAATTAAATAAAACCGGAACCACGTTCGTAATATATTTTTTTAGTATTAAAAAAACCCTTTTTTTATATATATTATTATATAGCCATATTTTTAACCTAATAAATTATTTAAATTATTTGCGTGGTATTTTATTATTATATAATCGTAACCCAAAATAACGAACCCGTTAATATAAATTTATTAAAAATCGACGAAATTATCGTAAATTTAACGTTTGGGCGGTTTAGTATCCATATATACGGGCCAATAAAATCGTTAATTTTTATTAATTAATTGTTAAAAAGGTCGCCCAAACGATTTTAAAAGCTGTTTAAATTTACCCAAAACAAATTTACAAAATTTTATAATTGGTTAATAAATTATAATTATTTACGTGGTTTTTAATACCAAAATACGAGGTAAAAATTCGTTATTTTCCTATATATAATGGCCACGGGTGTTTTTTAACGCCAAATAGCCTTTTTTTTATTATATACGTAATTGGCCGTATATTGCGCGTATTATTACGTATTAACTAATATATAATAATATTACGCAATTATAATAAAAATACCGCCTTCGAATTGGCTTGATCCGGATATTAAATTCGACCCTAATTTAAACGCGTTAAGCGGGGTAATAAATGTAATCGACGGAACGTATATTTCGGTTTAAATTAAATTAGGATCGGCCGTTATTAAAAAATGGTATAACCGTAAAAAAAATATTACCCAAAACGTATTTGCGGTAATGCGGTTTAATTTATTATTTATATAAATATTATTAAAGGTTAAAGGATTTATAAATAACGCAAATTTATTAGGTAAAGCGTTTTTTTTTAAATTATCGATATTAAAAGGGAAATACCTTTTTGCAAATACCGGTTTTGGATTTATTACCGGTATTATAATACCGTTTCCAAACGTACGGTATTATTTGTAAAATTGGAAAAAAGCCGATAAACCGATTCGAACAATTAAAAAATTATATAACCTGCGGTATACCCGAATTTGTATGGTAATTAAATAGACGTTTAGCCTTTTAAAACGAACGTAGAAAATTATTAAAAATAATGCTTTTAAATATACGTTTATATATTAAAAAGCGATTATATATACGGTTATAGTTTTGCAAAATTTATAAAAAAATTTACGGGTAAAACCCCCTTTGTTATTAGCCGAAAATCGCGATATTTTTAAACAAACGCGTATACGTATAAAACGATTATTAATACCGCGTTTACCCCAAAAGGTTCGTTGGTTAACCGCCCATTATATAACGGTATAATATCGAAAATATACCGGCGTAAACGTAAACGAAATACCTAATCGCCGTAATAACGAATATATAGGAAAATTTGGGCCGGAAATAAGTTAATTTAAAAACGAAAATAATGGTTAAAAAAAAAACAATATTAAAAATAATTCCAATATTATTAAAATTAATAGCGAAAAGCGATTAAATTTTGGAATTTTGCCAGGTTTTTAATTTATCGATATATTTACCGCCTACCAAATATAATAAGGTTTATTAAAATCGATTCCATAATCGTAATATTATTTTTATTTTATAACAATTTCCAATTTAATTGCGGCCCAATACGAATATTATATACGCCTTTTTTTTTTGTAATTTGGAAGCGTTTTCCAAACCGAAAAGTAATCTTATTAATTTAATAAATATAATACCGTTAATAAATTTTTTACCGGCCGTTTATCCTTTAATAACGCGTATAAAACCATTATTTCACCCAATATTTTATTTTTTAAATTTTATTAAATTATATAATCGCTTTATTACGTTATTAACGTTTTTAACGTTTGTTGGATTTTTTATAGGATCGTTAACGCGTTATTCGGGTGCCGGTAAAAACCCTTTTTTTTTTCGGTGGCGATTGGGTTCGATTATAGCCAAATTTTTACCCAAATTTGGTAAAAAAATAATATCGGGGTTTATTTCCCTTTTTAATTTTACTATTGGGGTTTTTCGTTACGTAAATTAACCGTTAAATAAAAATAAATTAAGAAAATTATTTTTATTTGCGGTCGATTCGATTTTATTACCGTTTTCGTTTTTTTCCGTTAAATTACCGTTAAAATAATTTTTAAATTTATTTTCGAAATAATAATTATACCGTTTAAAAACCGCGGTTAAAACGACCGGAGGTTTTTTAAACCAGGTATTTTTGGCCCAATTTTTCGCCTAAATATAATATATTTCGGCCATAGGTCCAAAAAATTTTCCGTTAAATATTTATTTTACGGCTAAAAACGTAATATAACGGTTAAATTCGATTTACGTTTTATTATTGGGATTAATTTTAACGCGGTTTTATTTATTGTAAATAACGCCGGAACGGTTAATTTATAATTTCCAAACCAGGTATCGTTTTTTTTCGTTATCGTATTTGGTTTGGATTTTCGTAAAAATTATATTTATATATTTTCCTTACATTTTTAACGTTTTCTTAATAATTAATTTAAATACCGTCGTTTTATTTTATTTGGGTTTAAAAAAACCCTCGTTAAAATATTTTATAAATTACCTAAAAAATTCGTTAATTCGATTAATAAACCAACGGAACGACGGTATCGCGGTTCGTTTATTGGACGGGTTAATTTATAAGGACGGCGGTAACGGGCGTTTTCCCCTGTTAGGCGTTTTTTACACCTATATAAATAAATTGGTAAAGGGATTAAATATCGTTAAAACGGTTTAATTTAAAAATTTAAAGCTATCGTTAACGAAAAGTTACAAAAGCCGTAATAAAAAAATTACGTTATAATATAAAACGTATATAATCGAGGGGTATGTAAAAAAAGGGGTTTTTACGGCCAAAACCCATAGCCCCTGGTTATCCCGGGTAGCCCGGTCGAAAAAGCTATTTTCAAGCCCTTTTCCCACTTTTTTTACATGGGTAAAGTACCGCCTAATTGGGAAGAGAAAACTTTATTAACGAGAAGATCACGCCCTAACCCAAGTCGGGGTTAATTTCTTTTTTATACACGCACATTTCAACACGCCAAGTTGGTACTTTTCAGTCAATGTACCGCAGAACTGTCATAAAAACGATACTTAAACGCCGAAAAATGTAAGAGCCCACCCAGCCTCTGCACAGACCATCCAGAATACATTGAGTTCACATCTTTAGTGGGCTTGCCTTTACCCGCAAAGGCCTATTTTTTTTTTCTTTTTTTTTTTCGAATGATGTGAGTATTATTTTTGGCCCTATTAGCATCTGCCCTGTCGTATGACTTTGGCGCAAGTTAAAAGTCAAAGTGCCAGAGTAGCGCGGCAAATGCCATGCCAACATCATGTCGAACAAAATTAAAAAGTCGAGAAAGATTTAACGTTAGGACAGGATAACCAATATGTTTGCTATGACCGTTATCCGATGCAATATAGGCTGCGCTTGGTGAACGGGCGAAACAACGCCTCTCCTGTATCGATCGTACTCGAGATGTCGTGCTTCGGGGATTCAACGCTTGGGCACAAATGGATTTAGCTCTTAGAAGTTAAAATCTCAGTGACTCGCAAAATAACAAGGTACTCCGCAGGTAGTCTGTAACAGTCAGCTGTGGTGCCAGCTACGCAATATCAAAATGCTTTAATACAGACCCCTACACCTTCTGGCAACCAAAAGCCGTCCCCCGCGCACCTCCTGGTGGAACAATACGCGGGATTGTAGTGGTGAAAGGCGTATCCAGTTGAAGACTCTCCCTGGCCACGGAACGTGGTTTTGTTTTCGAAAATCTTTGAGAGCTTGTTTGGCAAAGTAACATCATCCCAAAACTGCCTTGTTCAGGTAGGCCATATGAATACCTCTGCAGTTCTACCGGGAAAGGCTTTCAAAGTGCTCTACACAATACTTATATAAATCCGGATGACTGAATAACTTATAAGCCCAGAACTAGAGTGGCACAAAACGGATTTGCGTCCAAGATCCAAATCAAATCCTGCGTCAGTTAAAGCAAACACCGACTTCTCCTAACAACAATTGTGTTCCTTGCTTTGTTACAAGTAATTTTTTCTATTCTTGTATTTTCTCCACAAAGAAATCTCCATATTCGGTCAGGTATACCATACGGGATACAGTAATGGCAGGATTCATAAACCAAGCCTTTTCCAATATTGCCCCCGTCAATAGTCTAGCGTTTAAGCAAGATTTTAAACTCGGTTCTTTTCCCACCAAGCGTGTCCGCCCTGAGGTACGACCCCAATAGCGGCGGAAAGCCGACCACCTCGGCCTTCCGGATCCATTCCTCATCCTCAACAACCGGCAAAGACCCGTCCTGGCCCAGGCTCCGCTTGCAATAGCTCCCCAGATCCCCCAAATCGACAGCGGCGTCGGCCTCGCCGCAGTGGTTCAGATACCGGACCCCAGCGCCGTCCGCTTCGAGGGCCGCTGCGCCGACGATCCCTCGGGCGACCTCCTCCACGGGCACGAATTGTATCTGGCCTCGGTAGCCGGCCAGCGTGGGCACGGCGCCGACGGCAAGCGAATGTCGCACCACGCTCGACACGATGTCCAGCACGGGCGCGCCGGGACCGACCAGCGACGCGACGCGGTGCACCGTCGCGCGCAGCAGCCCGCCCGACGCGGCGGCCGCGTGCTCCAGCCACTGCTCGCCCGCCCACTTGGTCAGCAGGTAGCCTTCGGTGACGTGCGCAGGCGGGGGCCGGCCCAGCGGCTCTTCGGCCAGGTCCCGGCCCACATAAGTCGCGACGCCGGCCGTGGAGATGAAATGTAGGTGCGCTGGGGAGCGACGGGGAGAGTTCATGGGTGGCGCGATGGTGCGGTGCGTTAATGATAGACGGGCAAGGGTTTTAAGCGAGTCGACGTTGGGTACGCGGAGGGTCGCGTAGGATTTGAGGAAGGATGTGTCGGCGGCGTTGTGGATGATGACGTCGGCGAGTGAAAAGACGGATCGGGCGTCGGTGAGGCCCAGGCCAGGCTGGCAAAGGTCGCCCAGGTGGACATGGAGCTTTTTGCCGGCGGCGCGGGCGGCATCTTGGAGCGGCACCAGTCGCTGGAGCCGGCTGCGGACGGCGACGCAGTGGACCTCTGCAAAGGCCGGGTGCTGGATCAGGCTTTGGACCAGGTGGCAGCCGAGGAAGCCTGCCGCACCCGTCAGCACCACGACCAGGCCTCGGGTGGCGTCGGTCGAGGCTGCTTCGTCGACAGGCGAGATTTTAGCTACCTGGAGCGCGAGGTTCAGCTCGGGAATGGGTCGCGTTTCGGTGTTCCAGTCGATGGTATCGTCCGACAGGTCGCTCTCTGGGCGTAAAAGTCGCGCCATCCTCGCGAGCTTGGTGTTGTGAAACAGTTGGCGTAGGGGCACGTCCACCCCGTGGTTCACCCTGATGCTTCGCTGGACGCGCGTTAGCAGGAGCGAATTGCCGCCAATGTGGAAAAAGTCAACCTCAGGGTCCAGAGGCTCAGACACATCGAGGCCCGTGGCAGACGAGGCCAGGGCTTGTCTCCATATCTCGGCCATTGTCTCGAGACCCCGATTGTTGGGTTGAGCGATTCGGACTTGCGCCGACTCGAACTCTGGAGGAGAATCCCGAACTCCTCTAGAAGCCAATATTACGGGCCACTGGGATATGGTTGTACGGTCCTGCTTACCGTTCATGGTAAGCGGAAGGGATTCGACAGGGACAATGACGGATGGCCTCATGTAGTCGGGCAGCGGAAGACCTTGGACGAGGGATCGCAGAAACTCTGCAGAGTCACTAGCCCAAGATGGAGCGACAACAGCGTGAGCGACGAGCATCTTGGACGTCGAGTCGCTTGCGAGTGCAGCACGGTCGAGGGGTTGACCGTCTATCCTCCGGACGCTGACTACAACTTCGAGGACAGAGCCGCCCGCATTTTCCACGATGGCCTGTTCCACATCACGAAGGTCCAACCTCTGGCCGCGCAGCTTAATCTGTGTATCCCCCTGAATGCGGCCTAGCGAGTAGAAAACGCCGTCCTCGGTCATATAGCCGTAATCGCCAGTCAGGTGGACTCTGCGCCAACCGCTGGCGAGGTGTGCCTGCACGGGGTTGGGGTCGGGTATAAAGCGGTCGTGTGGCGCGGAGGAACCGACGTAGCCCAGCGCAATGCCGCAACCCCCGATGACCAACTGTCCGGGCATGCCTGGCGGTAGGACATGGCCATTGGAGTCCACCACTCGGACGCTGTAGTTGGGCATTAAGCCGCCGATGGGTACAGGCCAGAGCCGATCGACCTCGGCGACGGTTTTGGACCCGTGGTGGGGGATCTCGTACGCCAGCGGCATCCAGGTCTCGGTCGGCCCGTAGGCGTTTATCACCCTCAGCGAGGCCTTTCCGTGCAGGTGAAGCTGTCTAAGGAAGGTGATGGGTATGGGCTCGCCGACAGCCACGAGCCACCTCCACTTGCAGGTGGCAACCTCGCCGGGGTCGAAGCTCTGCAGCCAGCCGATGGCCTCGCTGGGCGTCGCGACGCTCAAGTTGACCTGCCTTTGGATGATGACGCGGGTTAGGGCCCTCGGGTCCCCGCGTATATCGCGCGAAGCGACGATAGTTTTGCCTCCGCATGCGAGACCGAGCAGAGCCACCCACGCGGAGACGTCAAAGTTGAGCGACGTGTGCTGAAGGACGGTGAGAGGCGTCGAGTTGAGGTCTGGCCACCTTTGAACCATGCCCTTGATTCCGGTCAATATAACCCTATGGGGGATTGATATACCCTAGTAAAGTTTGGTGATCAGCATCTCATCGTTTTCTTCCAAACAGAAGAACAAAAGAATTTAAAGTCGTGGGTAAGAAATCATGGAACAAAAACACCAACCTTGGGTTCTCCGGTGGTGCCACTCGTAAACAGCACCACAGCCTCATCTTCACTCTTGATTTGAACGCCAGACGCCTCAGAAGTTGAAACCGGACAGGAGATATGCAATTCCGTAATATCAACAACGCAGTTCTGGGGATCACGTCCTAGCTCACCGACAAGCGCGACGGTTTCAGGGTGGGCCACGACCGCCGCGAGATTAGCCGCCCTTGCAATCCTGGCCAGCCGCGGGAGCCCCTGTCCGAGGTCCATTGGCACGAACGAGGCCCCGGCGCGCCAGACACCCAGCATGGTGACGACCCAGTCCACCGTCGGCTCCTGAAAGATGCCCACCCTGGATCCGGGCCCGACCCCTAGCCGGCGGAGCTCATGACCGAGTGCGGTCGACTTGCTGATCAGTTCTGCCCAGGAAAGGCTATTGTTGCTGGTGTCGGCAAGCGCCTCGACGTCCTGGAGTGACCTGGCTGTTAGGTCTATGGAGTGAAGTATGGATTGGTGCTTCAGTTCCAAGATTTCACCTTTTAGACATGTGCGAGTTAGCAGAGGGCGCCATGTTCAACCACACAAACACAAAACATTTCTCAACAGGAAGAAAGCCCTACCCTCACCCAACCGCAGTGCGGCTTTGACCTGATCAGCAGCGGCCATGCGCACGTCCCCGATAATGGTCTCGCCGTCAGCCTGCGAAAACGAGTCTAGCAGAGTTGAGTACAGCTCCAAGAGCCTGGTCGTCTCCTCGGGCGTGTAAATGCCGTCCTGCGCGTGCATCTGCAGCAGCGCATCCCCGGCCGCCGTATCAATGATATCGAGCATAATGTCGTATGGAGTCTCGCTGAGCAGGTACCTCGTGCCCTGGACTGTCCCCCCTCCTGGAAACGGGAGCTTCTCCTGGACCCGTTTATAGTCGATAAAAATCTGGAACAGCGGGCTATAGCTGGACGTTTTGGGCACGCCAATCTGCTCCATGACGAGCTCGATAGGGACGGACGCGTTGGCCATGGCCTCGAGCACCACGGCGCGGGTCTCGGAGAGGAAGCTGTGAATGCTGCGGCCGCGAGACGGTGTGCGGAGGCGCAGCAGCACCATGTTGAGGAAATTGCCAACGGCGCCGTCCTCGCCTGGCAGGTCCAGGTTTTCGCGGTTGGCGTGGCCCATGGCCATGGTGACGTGCTCGAGCTGGCCCAGCCTGGACACGAGAACCTGCAACACGACCGTGTAGACGTGGAAGGGTGTCACGCCGGCGCTCCGGCAGAGGGATCGCAGGCTTTTGGCAGTGTCGGCCGAGACGCGTCTGGACTGGACGTGTGATTTGTAGGCGATGCGCTCGGGTCGGACCCGGCTTGTGCTTGATGGAGAGACGTGCAGGATTGGTAGGGGATCGAACAAAGATGGAGCCCCGGCGAACAGGTTGCTCCAGTAAACCAGCTCCTTGGACCACCTGCCGCCCTGCAGCAGTTTGCGCTCGTAGACGCCAAGGTCGGACTGTTGAAGGGCAGGCGGATCTAGGCTTTTACCAGCGTAGAGCTCGAGGAGCTCCCTCATCAGGACGGACATGCTGAACGAATCCATATTTATGTGGTGGTATCCGATTAAGAGGTGGTGGAGCCCCGGCGAAAGAGACACTAGAACCATCTTGACCAACTCGCCCGTTTCTAGGTTGTAGTCGGAGCGATGCAGGTCGTGGTATATGTCATCGACCTCATTCAGAGTCTGTAGCTTGATTGTTTGCAATCGCAGCGGACTTTGTTTCAGGACGACTTGGTCGGGGACTTCCGAGGTCGGGTTACTGATAAACGCCGTACGAAGGGCTTCATGCCTCTCCCCCAGCGAGCAAACCGCCCGGGCTAGGGAGCCCGTATCCAGCTCGGCCCTGATTTCTATGTCGTTCACGACGTTGCAGATGGTCGGCGCTGGGCCCAGATTGCTCATCAGCCAGAATCGCCTCTGGCCATACGACATGGCGACAACTCTTTCGAATCTAGCCCCCGTAGGGGAGTCCTGTGTGGGTGATCCACTGCTCTCGCGGTCCACTCGGTCTTGTTTCGAGTCCTCTTCGCCAGGGTCTCGCTCTGAGCTGTTATCCGGCGAGGCAACAGGTGTCAGTTTTGGAGTAGAGACTGGTGTCCCTGAAGGACTGGAAAAGTTTAATAAAGAGTCTTTGGTTGGCTGCTTCGACGCATCTTTACCATTCATCTTGTTTGATGGCCTCTCTCGCATGGACTCCAGCGCAGAAGCCGGGACAGCGTCATTGTCGGAGTCTCTATCAAAACACGGCACGAGGCTCTCCGGAAAGACCGCCAAGATGAAGTTAACAATGTCACCGAAGCTCGTGTCAGCGAGAATCTTGAAGACGGGAATATCGACCTCAAACTCCCTGAACACCCAGGTGCGCAGCTCTACCGCCACCAGCGAATCGACGCCCAAGCTCGAAGTGCTCCGTCTCAAAAAGGCGTCGTGGTCGGTCGCCATCTCATCACTGACCTGCAGCATGTGCATCGTCTTTTTGACGACCGCGGTGGACACGATCCGCGAGAGGTCGTCCGCGGTCCTCGCCCGCTTCAGCAAGTCGCGCGTCTTCTCAGCCTGCCTCCCCGACGTAGACTCCTGTGTTTTGCGTCCCGTGACCGCCCGACTCCTGGATATCATGTGGGAAAAGCGCGGGTTCGTGACCCAGTCTGGCTGGAACTCGTCGGTTGGCTGCGGCACGTTGAGCCCGGTGATGACCTCGTAGCTGCCATGACGTTGCTCGGGGCGTCCGGCCAGTATGGCGTGCGCAAAGGCCATGTAGAAGTCCCGCTCCGACATCTTGGCGAACCCGGCACCGACCATCTGCTTCAGCGTCTGCTCCTTGACCGCGCGCGCCATGTAGCCGGTGCCCATGACGGCGCCGATGTCGACCACGCTGGCCGCCAGTCCCCTGGACCGGCGCTGCGCCGCGAGGCCGACGAGGAACATGTTTGCCGCGTCGTAGTTTGCCTGGCCGCGGTTGCCCAGCACACACGAGAGCGAGGAGATGAGGATGAAGAAGTCGAGCGGCACGGTCTCGAAGATCTTGTCCAGCAGGATGCTGCCCAGGACCTTTGGTCGCAGCACCCGCACCATCTGATCGTATTCCATGTTTTGGAGCGAGACGTCGGCGAGCACCATGGCGCCATTGGCGACGCCTGCGATCGGTGGCCAGTCGGGAGACGCGTCGATATCCCGGATCAGCTTGCGCAGAGCAGACTCGTCAGTGATGTCGTTGGCCATGCCCTGGATCTGAACCCCCTGCTTGGCATAGTTTAGAGTCAAGGCTTCTTCGACTCCTGGGTTTCGGCTAGTGAGCACAATGTATCTCGCCCCCAGACGAACCATGTATTCGGCTAGTGAAGATCCGAGGCCACCCTTACCCCCCAGGCCCAGGAGGAGATATGTCCCGTCACCTTTGAGGAGAGGCTGGATGCCGTCGAGGGGCCGGGCCGTGATTGTCAATGGCGCGGACCACCCTGCGGAAAAGTCGATCACGGAGACTTCCCGAGCCGTTGTCCCTCGAGCACCTTGGACGTATTCCTGTAGTGAGAGAAGCTCCACATCCACATGTCCCTCCTTGATCAATGCTGAACTTTCCTGTGCACTAGCCACGGCATCTCGCAAGACGGAGGCGAGAAGAAGCTGCGGAGCAAGTCCAGCCTCATTGTCTTGAGCGACATGGACATCATCGGCATCCTGCAGCAGGTCGGAAGCCAGCCACGTCCTCGTCCGACTCAGCTCTGGCAGTGATCCTCGAAGGCTTGCGGCAAGAGTCTGCTCCCCCGGAACACGGGTAGCCGGATCGGAGCAGATGAAGATTCCGATGACTCTGGATGACGAAGACAAGTTGAGAGCCCTCCCTTTGACTGAGCTGCTGCTGTTGACGTCAACAAAGACGAAAGACTCCGGTGCCGACGCCAGCTTTGCCCGACATGTGGTGACGCACACGACAGTCCATGAGTCCGACGCCGCGGCAGTCTGGGAAAGTCGCCGAGCAAGGCTCGCGCCCGGCTCTAAGATCAGGAAGACTTTCTTGGACTTTTGCTGGTAGCCGTGTCTCATCAGCTGAGACTGGCGCTTCACTTCATTCATAATCAGTGATGCAAAAAGGTGCGCTCCAATTTCATGCATTAGAACCGGGGTAACTTTGGTAGAAATGGATACGGGCTCAGAGAGCGCAGTGATGACAGAACCTAAGCGGTCCGAGAGCACCACTACCATCCCCTGATCAGCTGTCTGGGCGGACTTGATCAGAAGCCCTGCGGTCAAGTTCCACGTGCCCCCTCCGGGTCGAGGTGCAATAGGGACAGAATACAACGGCTTTATCTTGTGTGGGACTGACTCTTGCAGACTTTGCGGTATAGCCTGCGTCCGAACAAGGAGCCGGGACACGGATTCATCTCCCTCGCTCCACTCCTCGTAAACCTCGAACTCCTCAACCGGGTTGGGTGGCTCGGTTATAGTTCGTCTGGCTGAGTTGTATCCGTTGTTGAAGTGCCGGTGCGGCTTGATCCGCGATGCCCAACAGCGGCCTTGCCGATCCACCGAAATCTCTGGCTCACGGCTCCAAAGCAGGGCCGAATCCTCCTTCTCAATCGCAGAAAGGATGACGAGGCGCAAAAGATGATCCCTCACGACCTTGGCGTCGGGGACTGGTGTGGGAAAATCCATGAACTGCATATCCACTTGACGATATTCCATCATCAGCGCTCGGCCCAAGCCGATCGAGGCGACCGCGTATGGGTTCTGACTGTCGCGGGCACCGTGAGTTAGCCAGAGGAGGTGCCTGGGAGACAGGTTGAACAGCTCCTTCAGCCCCTGAAAGCCGTCTGGTGTGATGCCCTGGAGGAGCGGTTCCTCGTTCAGGTCGGCTAGGTACAGCACGGTTAGGTCGTTCGCCCGATCGTCATCTTGTCCCGACTTTCTCGCCCCGTCAGGATGCGAATGCCGTTTTCGGTGAGCCTGTTGGCGCGAGAAGCCTGCCATGCCATCGGTAACGACAACCTGGGACTGGGAAAAGGGCTGCAGAATGCCCTGTAGCTCCCTCGCCAGAGACACGTTCTGAGGAGAGGACCCGGCAATGATGAGCAGGACCTGGATCTCAAAAGGCTCGACCAGCGGTCGGCTCGAGGGCTCCAGAAGCAGAGTTACTCGAGGGTCCAACGCCCGGGAGACCAAGACGCCGTACGGCCAGGCCAGGGGGTCAAGCTCGGGCGTGTTATTCTCCACACCCGTGAATCCCGTGGCCTTGAGCAGCGCATGCCACTCCCTGGTTGAAACGCAGGGCGACCAGGGCCTGCCGGTCTCGGCGCCGAGCCACCAGCCCTCCAATCCACCCATGGTCAGGCCGAGCCTCAGGGTGTCGTTGCTCGTCATCTCTAGCAGCACGAGGTAGCCGCCTGGCTTGAGCAGCCGGTGGGCGTTACGCAGCGTCCGTTCCAGGTCCGCCGTGGCGTGCAGCACGAAAGACGCCAGCACAAGGTCGTACGAATGCTCCGCAAACCCCTGCTCCGTCGGGTCTCGCTCGATGTTAAGCACGCGGAAGCTCATGCGCCCACCCTCGACGAAAGTCGCAAAAACCGATTCGGCCTTTTCGAAAAAGCCAGACGAAATGTCGGTAAAGGTGTAATGCCCAAAATTGTCGGGATTGCGGCCGAGTATGCCCTTGGTAGCGCCGCCGGTTCCCGCCCCAATCTCCAGGATGGACGCCTCCGGGTATATAAAAAGGATCTGCTCTATAACCCTCGACAAAAAATCCGAAAAGGGCTTAACACCGAGCGTTTCTTCATACGACCGGTCTAGCATTCCGTCCTGCATCATATGTTGCAGAATAACTGTCTCGCCCCTCACGGCGGCGGCCAAATTCTCTCCCACGGCACGCATCAACTGCACGTCGATGATGTCCATATGCTGATCCATAAGCTTGATTATCTCCTCGTACGTATCCTGCAAAAATTCGACTTGGACGTACGGCTGACGACCAGCCGCAGCCTCTCGGCATACGTGGCGCGCATAGTTCATTAGCTTTTGAAAGTGCCATTTGGCTTTGGCCTCCTGCTCCGGCTTTATTTCCTCGGTCAGGCGCTCCAGATAAAAATACGCAATACGGTCCAACAGCCAGCCCAGCTTGTTTTCGTCCTCGGTGGCCCGCGCAACCGTTTTGTCCGCTGGAGACGACATAGCCAGGGCGCAGTCGGGGAATACGGGTCCATCCACTGGCTCGAGAAACATCTGCACGTCGTCATCTGCCGAGGCCGTGGCGAGCGGCGCCAGGCAAACACCTTCGGCCCAGACCAGGCCGACGCCCCCGTCCCGCGTGAAGATGCCCACGTCGCCCCCGAGGCCACTTTGCGGCCGGCCTGAGAAGCTGGGGTCTCGGTCTACCGCTGCCTCGATGGTGTAGGATGTGCTGCTGGAGGAGTCTGCTTTTCGAATCTCACTCACGTCCATCACTATCCTGTCGATGGCTATAGGAACATGGAGCGACCACAGCCGGCCGTCCCCCGGACAGGCGTATGCGAGGAGTATGATCTGGAATAGCGCATCCAACGGACCCGGGTGCAGCAAAAAGCCCCGCTCGGACCGGTGCAGTTGTTGGGACACTGGCAGATTGAGCGTGGCTTGAGCATATCCCAGCTTCCGCCTCGCCGACGCGAGAGCTCTGAAGCAGTCGGTGTATTGGTAGCCAATGTGGCTCAGCTCCCTGTAGAATTCCTCGTCGTTGACCGGGACGAGCAGGGCCGGCGGCTGTTTTTGCGGCGACAAGAGCGGCAGAGCTGGCTTCATCTCGTCGCGGTCAAGCAAAGAAATTAAAATTGTGCCGCTACAGTTCAAGGGGGCATCGGTCGAGGCGGTACCAAATACGGTGGAGCGGACGCGAAAGCCTGCCTCGAGCACCTCGCTCGCCCCTAGAACCCCGCCTGGGCCGTCCTGCTTGATTGTCAGGGTCGTGTACATCTCGACGCCCGAGGCCGAGTCGTCATCGAATGCGATGGCCTTGCCGATCCAAACGTCTCTAAACTCGATTGTCTTCACCGTCCTCTGCATCTCCGCAGCGACGTGCAAAGCTGCATCGATGGTTCCAGCCAGGTATGCAGCCGCAGGATATATCGTTTGGCCCTGCAGCCGGTGCCCACGGAGCCACGGCAAGTCCGCCAGGCGGAGCAGATTGTGCCAGGCCAAGTCGGTGGCCGAAGAATCCGGGGAGAGTGTGCCGAGCAGCGGGTGCGCCGGCTTGGAGCGCGTCCGCAGAGCTCTCGACCTCCGAGACTCGTGCCAGAAGGTTCGCGAGTGATCCCATGGGTAGGTGGGGAGGTTAGCCGCAGGCGTCAGCCGTCGACCTTTGGATTCCAGATGGTAGATCATGGCCTGGAATCTACCCACGTCCATGCTGTCCACTGCACCGTGGGCCAGGAGGTTGCCGATGCATTGCATGAGACTAATGCTGTCGTCCTGGTTTCGTGCAAGGACGTCGATGTAGGGTATTCGAAGGCGGGTGCTGGACACGGATCCAATGATGTCTTCAAAGGGGCCCCGCAGGGCACCGTGAGGTCCAATGCCAACGGCTACGGTGAAAGGCTGTTCTTGGGCTGCCGCGGGGTCGGCAGTCAGTGTGGACCCCACGGCGCCAGCAAAAAGGACCGTCTGCGCCATGTTTGCGGCCCAGTACTCGCAGTCAACCGCTGTCATGATACGATGTGCGTCACCATCCTTGTGCACCGATGAGTACCATTTGGTGCTCCTGCTCCCACAGGAGCTGGGCTGCATCGAACCTACGCCCGCCCTCCGCAGTGAGGCAATGTAAGGAGCCAGACAGGGCTGCATGTGCTGCGAGTGATATGCTTGATCGACGCGCAGAAGTCTCGCGAATTTGCCCTGCGAAGCAAGGAGCTCTTTGGCTTCGAGAATTGCGTCCTCGTCACCTGATAACGTGACACTTGTCGGTGAGTTGTGTGCGGCCACGGCGATCCGACCTTTGAACTGCTCCGATCCCACCAGCCTGCACGCCTCGGCAAAATCTATCCCTGCTGCCATCATGGCTCCGGCTTTGCTATTTTTGTTTGCGAGCCGAGAGCTGTGCAAGCCTCGGTAGTAGGCCACAACCATGGCGTCGCGTGCAGATAACAGTCCCGCAGTGTAAGCCGCCGCGATCTCACCCGAGCTGTGGCCCACCACGACAGAGAACTTGACCCCAGCGGCGGCCAAGAGGTCGACCTGAACCAGCTGGAGTGCCGTGCACAGGGGCTGCGAGAACTGTGCCAGGTGTAGATTCGACCCCTCGACCTTGGACAACTCATCTCGTAGAGACCACGCCGGCACGTCTTCTTCCGGTAGGTCCTGGAGGTAGCCCTCCAGCTCTGCAAATCTCTCCCGGACGAACGGTATGTCGCGAATTGCTCGTCTCGCCATGCCCGCCCACTGTGCCCCCTGGCCTGCAAAGACTCCGAGGATGCGCGGTGCAGGTTCACCGTCCTTTGACTCGGACACTGTGGCCGCCGGCTGCCATTCCTGATCCTGAATGGCGTCGCGAACCTGGTTGCCCAAGTGCTGGACTCCACGCGCCGCAAACACTGCGCGGCACGACAAAAGTGATCGTCTCGAGTTGAGAGTAAAGGCAAGGTCGTGATCCGTTAGATCTCGGGGTACCCGCCCTGGAAGGAGAAAGTCGGCAAATTTCGCGAGCATGCGCTTGAGGGAAGCTTTGGATTGGGCTGAAAACACAAAAGGCAGGGGGACGGATTCTTGCGTGTCGCTGGCAGCCCCATCCATCTTTGGTGGCTGGTAGCTCTCGACGATTGCGTGTGCATTCTGGTCGCACGTTAGCTGGTTTTTCACCTGTTTTTTTTTTTGATTTGTTGGCCAATGGCTTCGCAGTACCTACTGTTCCGCCGAACCCAAAAGAGTTCACACTCGCACGCCTGGGAGACGCCCCCGTTTCAGGCCAGGGGATATTTTCCACGGGTACTTGCAACCCGCGATAAAGGGGCTCAATGGCAGGGTTGAGCATCTCAAACAGCATATTTGGCGGGATCAGGCGGTGCTGGATGGCCAAGGAGACCTTTATCAGGCCTGCGATGCCGGCAGTTGCTTCGGTGTGACCTATCACGGTCTTGACCGAGCCGACGTAGAGCGGTCCGCCAGAGCCTGGAGCGGCAACGAGCCTACCTAGAGAGGATTGGACGGCCTGTGCTTCAAGGGGGTCCCCCGCCGGGGTTCCGGTCCCGTGGCACTCGAAGAATTGTGGCCGATCCCGCGCTTTTGTCAGATCGAGCCCGGCTCGCCTGTACGTTTCTTGTATCAGAGCGACCTGGGCGCTGGGGTTAGGTACCGTGATGCCGCTCGTGGCTCCATCTTGATTTATACCCGTTTCCCGGATCACGCTCTCGATCCTATCACCATCTGCGATAGCTTGGCTGAGGCTTTTCAGCACTACAGCAGCTATCCCGTCTCCGCTATAAACGAAAAGCCAGTCAGTCTAGGCAGAAGAAAACCACCAGAGGAGCAAACATGATAAAAGAAAAGAGTGCAAAAAATATGAAGAAAAGAACCAACCGTCCGTAGCCGTCAGCGGATGCATCCCACATCCGACAGCGCCCCGTCGGTGAGAGCATGTGGAACGAACTTTCCACAATATAAGGCTCGGGACCGAGCAGGAGGTTCACGCCGGCTGCGACCGCGACCTTGCTTACCCCCGAGCGGATGGCCTGAATCGCCTGGTGCACGGCGACGAGCGACGACGAACACGCCGTATCTATCGTCATACAGGGGCCCCGCCAGTCAAAGAAATACGACACGCGGTTGGATGCAATGGACCGGCCTGTTCCTGTCGAAAAGTACTACGACAAAAGCACCCATCATGATCGAGTAAGTATTCGAGACTAAGACGTTAAGGCGAGACAAAAGAGAAGACGAAGAAGACTGCTAACCCTAGGCGTTGTATTCAGCTCGCGATAGTGAATATCACTATATTCCTCGTTCACCAAACCCACATACACGGCCGTGTCGGACCTGCGCAGCCTCTGTATGCTGTGTCCACCGGACTCGAGGGCCTCGTATACGCACTCCATAAGCAGCCGCTGCTGCGGGTCAATTGCCGACGCCTCGCCCACCGCGATTTTGAAAAACCCCGCATCCCATGCCGCGTAGTCTTCCGAGAGGGTGTAGGAGTTCCGTACGTTGCTGTGGCCACCATACTCACCGTCAGGGTGGTAGAAGCCATCGGCATTGAATCGCGTCGCCGGGATCGGGGCCAGGACGTCCTTTGGCGAGTGCAGAAGCTCCCATAGTTTGGATGGTGTGGACGCGCCGCCTGGAAATCGAAACCCGGTGCCAACAATGGCGATGGGCTCTGGGGCTTTTGGCTTCTGGGAAGTCATTACCAGTGATTCTGATCTCGGTGTTTTTCTTGTCTCTTCTGTTTACCAGGAGGCGATAGGTATGACAGGTTCGCTCTGAATTCCCAGAGGATCCTTGCTTTGTAGCCTGTTGTCTGTCATAACAAATGACTCCAGACTTGAAGAATGCCACGTACTCGGGAGAGTGATGGACAATTGAGCTTCCACACAAATGGACACCTTCAACTCACGTGTGTCTGTGCCGTGATGCGTGCCGTTGCCAAAGCGACATGCAGACAATACTTCTTCAGACCGATTTCATCACCAACGAGGAAGGTGACCAGCCAATGTATCCGCATCTCAACTTTAAGCATACTCCACGTGGTAGTGCCACGCCATGTGAGAGCTTAGTGTAACAGGGTATCAGGCGTTTTCTACCTAGTAAGTCTTGACGAGACTGTGGCTCCCAACAGAGCCGAATTAAAACTTAATGCATTGCTCTGCGGTGTATCGCCTAAATAACGCCAAGCCTTAACCCGCTCCGCACTTCTTGGGCATCAAAAGGTCAACAGGGATTAAAGGACCAAATCTT
The DNA here is from genome assembly GCF_004355905.1 of Pyricularia grisea. Lineage (NCBI taxonomy): Eukaryota > Fungi > Ascomycota > Sordariomycetes > Magnaporthales > Pyriculariaceae > Pyricularia > Pyricularia grisea. The sequence continues at coordinate 3,491,609 of NW_022156720.1, forward strand.
CCTAAGCAGCTACATACATTTGCATAATAACATTTGACATGGGTTTGGTCATTTAACCCGTACAAATCGGTGTAATACCAACAAATACATAATCATACAGTACGAACTACACCGGCACAACATAATCGCTGATATATATACCCCTATAAACCCAGCACGTACAACCTTTAAAGTTTAGCCATGTGCATACCTGCACCATTTGTTCTAGACTGTTGGACCATTCATTGATTTTCATCTCAATATAATAAAGATATATGCACATACAATGCAATCAATTGGATGGCGCGTGGCGTACGCGCGTGCGCCTTAACTTTCGGCTATCCAATTATTTCGGTCGTGCAGATGTGGATATGGTTTTATGCTTGCTTTATAGCAGTCACGTTTTTGTCTAAAAAATCGTAATTAATCATTTACTGTTTTGACTTTTAATGTAATGCAATAAATAACCACACCCTAATTTAAAATAGGAAAAGGCTGTCAAACCAGTTCGAAAACCACGCATACAAAATAAACTTTGTATTCCTTGGCTTCTACTATGGCGGTAAGGGTAAAAATTCCCCCTCCTAGCACTGTCGTCCAGTTATGTGGGCCTTATGGGCGTTGCCGACTGTGGTAATAATTTTGGAGAATAAAATAACTTAGGTATTTAATTCCTCCCGCAAACTGTAAAGCTGGTAAGGCCCACGTATACACACACGTACGGTGGCAGGGGAGGGTTTTTCTTTTCGCGGGACACCATAGTAGCATTTCAAAATCCCATCCGAACTTTGTATGTATTACCTTTTGGACTACTGTCCATGATGTTGCCAAATCCGTCTCATATTGCTATCGAAACCTGTGTAACACGAGGCAATTTAAATTAAAGGCGGCCACCCCTGCGATAAGGAGAAAGTGCCGCTTAAATAGGAATAGCACAGCCTGTCAAGTGAAGAACGATAATACCCTGAGTTTATTTGTGTTTGCCATTAAAAACCATAAATTCCAGCACCACGCAATGCACGATGAGCTAACGGCGGAATTCTTATTAGTCTTTCCGAGCAGGGTCGCCCCATGCAGGGCGTGTGTCCGGATTCATTCGGGGTTCGGGTGTAATGAAATATCCGGCCACGCCTTTGTCCCAGATCACTACTGATCGCATACGGAGAGTTTCACTAGGCACTGCTTAGGTGACCTAAATATTGCCTCATCGGCAGACCAGTCGTCTTTGCTTTCAGGGATGGGCATGAACTTGAAAGAGAAAACCAAGATAACAATGAACACGCGTAGATTCAACATGGCAAGCCGTTTCCCTTGGTTGTCCTCAGTTAGCCGCTGAATAAATGGACCGCTTGGCATGTGTAAACAAGGGTCCCGGGAAAGCTTACCAAAGCAGCCTCTGGTCCCGTGGCTAAACAGCAGCGTCGGCAGTGCCTCTGGGTCAAAGACGTCCATGCCTTCAGTGTCGGAGTACAGCCATCGGCGAGGGTCGAAGGCTTCCAGATTTTGCCCACTAGGGCCCTCTACGCCGCCACGAGGACGCTTGGTCTGCGCCTCGCGGCAGGTGATGCTTCTGAGAGTCTCATCAACAGATATCGGGGTCTTGATGACCCTGGTGTTTAGTACAAGCTCGGTCCCGGCTGGCACAGAGCATCCAAGGACTGTCGTATCCGTAGTGGCGCGGCGCACAACCGAGCCTGATGTATTGGCTATGCGCAGCATCTCATGAATGAAGGCGTCGAGGTAAGGGATATCCTTACTGGCTAGATCGTGTACCGGAGGGAGGCTCTCACCGTTATCACAGTCCCCAAAGGCAGTTTTGAGAGCGTCGCGTAACTCGTGTTGGATTTGCTGGTGCTTCGAAAGCAACTTGAGGCACCATGCAAGGGTGAACGCAGTCGAGTCAATACCCTGCCAGTTACATCAATGATCAGCGATCTGTCATCCAAACTTTATGTCATCCTTGACAAAACTGGCATGGGTCGTCATACGGCAATCATGAATAGCATCAGCTCTTGTTCCAGGTTTGTCGCCTCGACGATGTTGCCCTTGTCGGCTAGTTGTAACTCTCGCTCGAGGACAAAGTCCATTGCGCAGGTCATACCGCTGTTCTGCGACCCATGCTTCTGCTGAGGTCTAGATCGAGCGGCGGCAATGAGACGTTTCATTTCACGATTCATATTCTTCCGGACCCGGTGGTAGCCGGGCAGAAGGTTGATGAATCCCGATCGGAGCTGGCCCCACCCGGCCCTGGTGTAAACGCTCTCACCCTCTAGGAAGGAGGTTGCATCGAAAAACATTTGCCGAGAAGTGGCCGCGGCTTTCGGGAGTAGGTACAGGTCCGCTCTTGTGGTGGGCGGGGCCGCTAACTTGCTACTCAACACACCCAGGTCGCTGCCCAACACGGTCGCCCACATCAAGTCCATCAGACCGTCGAGAAGATCGGACTGGGCTTGGAACTCTGTCCCCACCTTGAGGCGCCAAATGTCGACGAGCAAACTTACTGTGCGGAAGGCGTGCGGAGCCACCACAGTCTTCAGAAAATCGGACGACATGGAATCGGCCCACAGTTTCTTCTGAGCCTTCAGCTCCGGGGTCGTAAATAGAGATATGCTGGCCTTGGGCAAGAGAGGCTTGAAAAACGCAGCCGTCATAGAGGAGCGGTCGAATTCTTTACCTCGTCGGCGCAGGATATCCTCCACCTCGCGCGGGTCGTCGATCATCAAGATGGCGTGGGGCATGATGTTTGGCACGAGCATCTGAGCAATCGGAAAATTGGTGGTGCCGCGGTTGATCGTGTCGAATGTGGCTTCGCTCTTTGAGCAACCCTTCTCGGCTGCGTGAGATTCTACTGCGGGCAAGTCCCCAAGAAGACGCTTTGCGTGCTTCTCGTTGTGTGGAATGCCAGGCAACACACGAGGATAAAGTCTTGGCAGTAGCATCTTATAAAACGCACATACTGCTAGTAAAGATAAAAGTGTAATACTGGCCGGCGAGAACATGATGGCGTCGAAGGTGCAAAAGTTGAGAAACTTGTAATAAAAAAGTATATTCACTTTGGTCAGTTGCTTGACAGCAATAACAACATTTTATGCTTTTTCTAAGAATCACGTGTCTGCCAGGAAAAATTTCGGGTCCCAACCCGACGCCGAATCAAAATTGGTTTTTTTAGGTAGCATCGAATTAACAAGAACATCCTGCTTCCAAGAGAAGAGTCTATCCCCTCCATTCTGGGGTATCTCGCAGTCCACGTTAAATCTTGTAGAGTGACGAGTTACGTAGTTGCTGGAACTGCAGCGCAGTCATGTCCTGAAACCTGGCCGGGTTTTTTTCGGACACGAATGGAGGAAGCGGTCCAACCATCGCGTCCCGACTGGCCTTTAAGAAAAACGCAATTGAGCACCTCTCGGATATGGAGCCATTTTTCTCAACCGTGTCGACAGGAACAGTGACGCGGTGCAAACCAGCTTTTATAAACCCGTTGGTCCACCGCTCAAAGCAGTCTGCCGCGTTAACAATCATCTCAATGGGTTCGCCGGCGTTTGTAGGTGTAACCGGTAAGAAGGTCCCGGGCCTGTCTTGATCTTCCAGTTCCAGCCCACCGACTCGGTCTTGGAATAGCAGGGTTATGACCCCGTAGTCGGTGTGTGGCCAGATGCGCTTGGTGCACTCGTCGATCTTTTCAGCTTTAATTTCTGGGTACACATTGATGCAAATCTCGCTGGCGTCTTTCGTGCATCTCTCGACAAAAATGCCAGGTAGATCTAAGCCGACTTCGATGGCTTCCAAAATTTGGAGTGCAACACTTCTGCAGGTTTCGTAGTGCTTGGTGGCCTTTTCCCGGAACCCGGGAGCTTCTTCATCAGACGGCCATCTGTTTGGGAACTGGGTATCATCCTTTGGTCCGGCGTCAAAATGTTCCTTTCGAGTCAAATATGTCAGTAAGATCCTCTGATCGAAAAGAAAAACGATTAGACTTACTCTCGCGTCCATGAGTTGATTTAGATCCATACCCTCATGGTTTTCTTTCCTACTTCCGGCAACATACTCCCCTGAACCAGGTCCGCTCCATCCGCGCTGAGGGTTTGGGCCAGGGGGAACTTCTATCCTCGCTTTTACTGACCGCGGCAGGTGAAAGAAGTGGCGTGACTATCGCGAGGATTAGCATCTTCAAGGGAAAGGTGAGAGTAAAAGTGAGTAAAATTGGTGTCAATCATGTTTCGTACTACCTGCATGATATCTTCAACCTCCTGGTCGGACAGGCCATGGTTGGAAAGTTTGACAAAACCGGACTTGTTGAGAGCTTTAACCAGTTCTTGTCCGAATCTTTTTTTATCCTGATCACTTCCGTGAGTGAACCGGGCAAAGTCAAGCTTCACGACTGATGCCATGTCGTTGAATGGAATTAGTCGAAAGGTACTAGATTTTGCTCACCCGGTGAGATTTCTTTTAATCAAGAATCACTAATACTATCTTGCTAACAGACTTTATAGAAAGATTCATAATACCTTTCCCGTCTTATTATTTCTAATGACCAAAGAGTTGTGCATAGGCATTTCGCATGTTACTTGGTGGCATCGAAGCAACCCAACTCGCGGCTAGTCTCAGTGCTCGTGCTCAGACTAGACCCCCCTGCGTTGCAGGGTGAACCGGGCGCTCCATGTACCTTTCAGCCACATGGCTTTTCGACCAATCAAACCGGCCGAAAAGATCGCGCCCGTTCTAAGTAATCTTTGGTTAGACCCACAGGTACATGCAAAGCCACGATTTGAGCCACGGCCACGTGGCTCAATTGGTGGAGCTCCGATTCAGGGATGAGCCCTGAGACTAATATAAAGCCCCTGGTCCACCCTGTAACGCAGGGGGTTTGGTTTAAGCTTTAAAACTAATTATGACGGAGTGTCGGTCGCCGAAGTGGTGAAAAACGACGAAAATCGACAAATTGTCCTTAAATTTAAACCGGTGTAATTTTTATATTTGGCCCCACAGGTATCAAGCAAAACCACAATTACCATACTATACTGATAGGGGTAGTAAGCCGCGTTTAAATAGTGGGGCTCGCGGTTCAGGGATGTGCCCTGCAATCAACCTTTATTTACCTGTGGTACTTCGTTCTGGCCACCTGTGCATAAGGTTTTGTACCCTGACTAATCTGGGCCGGAATTACTACCAAAAACGGCTAAGATCCGAGGGGTTCCACAAGCCTGGGTGCAGGCAAAAAAAAGCTACCCCTTGCCACTGTATGTGTATGCGTGGGCCTTTACCTTTACCAACCTAACTGTCCGTGGGGAGCTTTAGGTACCTACCGCATAGTAAATTTATTTTTTGCACAAAACTATTACCAAAATCGGGAACATCCACAAGGCGCACAGCGCTGTGCCAGCTGCTCAGGGATGGGGATTTTCACCCATACCACTATAGTAGTAGATTGGCAAGGGCCCACCCATACACTCACGGTAGCAGGGGAGGGCCCTTTTGCCTGGTTCCGTAGCAAGTGCGCGCTCTTGGCTGAGTGCACGCACTGCACGGGTGTTAAAATATATCTGGGCAAAGTGAGAAAAGCTGCCGCATCATATAGCTCTACTGAGCTGTTTAGTGTGCAAGATGTTTATAAAACAGGCTTCTGGTCGCCGCAAATGGTCTTCTGTCTCACAGCACGACGTCCCATGTCACAAAGGGAATATCACTAATTACATTGAATCCCTCTCCCAATACAAACTACAAGCCAAATGGCCGCAGAACTTCTCACAAGGGATATCAATAGCGCATTGAGCGATGCCAATGCCCTCGCCTCAATTCGTAATGACGATGCCCAACGCTGTCGTCTGCAAGCCGCTGCGACCAAGCTGAGTATGGCCTTGGAAAGCCAAGGTGATACCGTCAACAGAATAAGACAGACTGTAGGTATACCCAACCTAATCGAGCTGTAAAATAACGCTTACTCAATCTATTCCAAAAAGCTATAGCCTTTGCAGCTTGCCATGGCTAAAGTGGGCGTGGACACGCATGTCTTTGAGATCCTTACCCAGGCCAAACAAGACAACCACACCCTTTCGCACAAAGAGCTTGCTGCCAAGGCCGGATTTGAGCCCATCATGATGAAACGGGTTCTCCGTTATTGGGGCTCCCTGGGTGTGGTTGCCCAGCTCGAAGAGGACAAATGGACTGCAAATAACGTCACCGAGGCTCTTGCATCGGCTCAAGGGTGCACCGCGATTACACACGGGTGAGGCGTCAATCAGTAGGGAAGACTGAGGGAAAAGCACTAACTCAGACCACCGACAGGTTCAATTTCAAAGCCCCTGTTTTTATGGCCATTCCACCCTTTTTCAAGAAGCATGGTTACAGACTGATTACCGATATCGACGACACGCCTTTCCAGATTGCTCACAACACCAAGCTCGACCCTTGGACGTGGGGCAAAGAAAGGCCCGAACGTTATCAAGACTTTCTGGGCTGGATGGAGCACGCGCGTGATGGCAACCCGAGTTTTCTCGATTCGCTGGACCTCATGCAGTTCTTCCAAAACTCGAACCAAGACACGTTACTCTTTGTGGACGTGAGCGGTTCTAGAGGCTACGTAACCACAGCTGTGCGGGAGCGATACGCCCACGTCCCCGGCCGCGTCTTCCTACAGGATCAGCCCCACATCATAGATCTGGTCAATAAAGAAGCGCGACCGGGAATCGAAACAATCGAGACCCAGGGGCATGATTTCTTCACGGGCCCGACGCCTCTCAAGGGTAAGTCACACTCTTTCCCTCAGACTAGCTTCGCCGAGGATCGGCAGTCTAAGATCTAATTTTTTTTCCCACCCGTTCTTTCCAGGTGCCCGTGTATATTACCTTCGCAATATCTTGCATGACTGGTCCGATGAAAAGAGTCTCGAGATCTTGTCAAGCGTAACCCTCTCCATGGACCGAGACTCGGTGATACTGCTCGATGAGGTCGTCCTTCCCGAGCTCAACCCCCCCTGGCGGGGCACGCAGTTGGACATGGAGATGTTGACCCATCTCGCCGGGGCGGAGCGTACCGAAGGCGATTGGAGAAGGTTGTTGGACGCAGCTGGGATGAAAGTGATCAAGGTCACACCATACTTTGAAGCGCGGGGCGATAGTGTCATTGAGGCTAGGCTGAAATAGGAAGGATTCGGGATCCAGTCGATTATGGTCTGCCTGTAGAGGGGTGTTCTTTTTTCATTTTTTCTTTTTCACAAACCTCGGAAGCTTACTTTGGTTCCTTCCAATTTGGCTCAAGGTTCATTCGAAAACCGAGCAGACCATTGAAGTTTAAGCACTCGAGACCCCAATCACAAGGTTCTTGTCATGGCAATAATTTCCGGTATCTTTTACGTTTCTAGGCAGCAGAATGGTTCAGATGGGAAAGCATATGGTATGATAAGCTCTGGTAAGTTGAGTTTCGGCCCTATCTATGTCTTCATACGCTAACAAGATAACACATAGTAAAGGGAGTTGACCAGCAAATGACCTTCCTAGCTGAGCAATCAATTACGTGGCTCACGGAAAGGTAGCTGCAGAGGCTAGTTATAGACCTGGACCAATAATCACTTGGTACGCAACAAACTTTAGCATTACGCTGAGATTGTTCCAAGGGTTAACCTGATCTTACACAAAAAATTTTAACCCTGTCAATCCCCAAGTAAAAATGACATTTTGGTACCTTATTTCCTTTCCCTATATACTGATTCAGTTTGGCTTGCAAGTAACATTATGTATGCTTTGCCGCATTGGGAGCCCAAAGACCTTTTGGCTACAATTACTTGAGCCTGTTGCAACCTCACAACCCCCGGATGTTCCGAACCAGATCGATCGCTGGTGACTTGTAGCACCGTGTTATGAGTACGGTGGTTAGGCTCACTCTGAATGATATTGAAGATGTATTGAAATTATCTGACTTTCACGACTTGAAGAGTTCGTTGCAGCCACCAATCGTATGGACCCAAAGCAATTATTGCGCTAGAAGCCTGCTTTTCCATCGGAACAACCTTACAATTAATCAAGATCGATGACAAGACTTGCCAGACGTATGACACACACGAGCTTAACTTCGGACAACTTGCTAATCTGGAGTATAAAGTTCAGTTTGAGTACCATGATGCAGGACCCCACGAGAGTGGGTTGGGGTGGGAATAACCCCAGGCCAATATCAAAATGCTACACTTTCTGCTACCTCATCGGCGTTGTAAGAATTTATCTTACTTTTCCGGGCACCTTCCAGAGCATGTGAGTCCATAGCGTCGAGCTTAAACCGTGAAAAGAAAAACAACTCAAGACTGGTATAAGATTTAGGCAGTAAAGGTTCTAGCTCTAATTATCGTCCGTACGTTTCGGCCATAAAACGGTCATTTACCCTTGGATTATGTTATGCATACCAGAGTGAGGCGGAGGTTTTGATATGTCATAGCATCTATTTCTTTTTGTAAAAAGCAGGACAACATGAAGTGGAACCCCGTAGTGTGTCTGCCTGGATAATGCGCCGTACCCCTGGTTTATAAACAGCACATCATGCACTAACACGAAGCTTGCTTGCCTGATATTCTCTCAAGTGGGCAACAAAATTAATAATCTCAACAATCATGGTATCCTTGAGCTTGCTCACTAGCAGGAACACTTCAGACAATGGAATCAGTCCTGAAGAACTTCTCTACACGGCCCAGCTGTTTGATGAGTCCGCAGCCAGGTGGCCCGATAACATAGCACTGATATGCGCTCACCAAGCCCCAGACCTTTACGGCATTCCAAGCGAACCCAAGAAGCTCCAGGAGCAAAACTCCAATGGGGAATCAAAGCGCCCTGTGTATCTGCGCTGGACCTACCGTAACTTGAAGTCCGGCGCCGAGCGACTCAAGGTCGGACTAAGGCTTCTCGGTGCGCAGCCCGGCACGGCTGTAGTGGCTTTAATGCCAAATTGTGCCGAGTATGTCCTCACCTGGTGGGCGGCGCGCGGAATGGGTTTAGTCATGGCCCCCCTTAACCCTCGGAATGTGTCCAATAAAGAGGAGGTTGAGCATATGCTGTCCACGGTAGTAAAAGTTACGGGAGAAAAACCGCCAATATTGGTGGTTTTCGACCAGGAACTTTTGCGATCGGAGCCCCTGAAAGGCTTTTGCCCCTTGGCCAAGATTTTCGTTTCGGGCGCCCCTGAAAATGATGAGATTTCGTTCCAAAGTCTCATGTCGGCCGCGGTGGCACACGGCAACTGTGGCCTTCAAGATGAGCAGCCAACCGATGACGAGATACTATTCACCAGCGGTTCGACTTCACGTCCAAAGGCCATCAAAATGGAATATCCTACGCTATCGCTAGGTATATATGATTTTGCCAATTCGGCCGGCTGCGATCGCAGGCCTGGGGATTTATGGCTTTCATTCTTGCCTAACAACCACGGCATGGGACGGTCATCGATCACGTCGCCTATGACCTCTGGTGGCGGTGTTGCATATCCCGGCTTTTATTTCAGCGTTGACGAGGTTGCAGACTTGTTGGTGGCAGAACACTGCACGCACGCGGCAATGGTGCCCAGTCTAATCAGGCTGCTGGGCCAAGCCTTGAGCCCAAGGCTTAAAGAACAGACTACCCGGAGAGAAAGCTTGATACGCTCACTCTATATGAGCGGTGCGCCGCCCACGCCGGCGGACCTGAAGATTTGCTCCGAAATCCTTGGGGTCAAATCGATCACGTCCGTTTACGGCATGACCGAGGGTGCAGAAGCTCACACCGACGCATGCGCCGACTGGTCTAAGTTGACCAACGACAAAGGGATGCTGTCAGTGGGACGACCGCGTAGCCGCGATGCTTTGCTCAAGATTTGCGCACTCGACGCTACGGGTCCGGAGCGACTGCCGCTACCCATCGGGACGCCGGGGGAAATCCACTACTACGGGCCTCATCGGCTGTCAAGCCCGACCATATACGTCGACAGGCCGGATGAAGACGAGTTTTGCTACCACGATCTGCAAGGACGACGGTGGCTCATCACGGGCGACCTTGGTCTTGTCGATAACACACAACAGCTGTACGTAATTGGCAGGTCCAAGGACATGATTATTCGGGGCGGAGAAAACATCGCCCCGGCCGCCATCGAATCGTGCTTTGCAGAAAACCCCAAGCTCGCCCGCGTCGCTATCCAGATCGTTGGGGCACCTGACGTCATTGCCGGCGAGGTCCCCGTCGCGATCGTCGAAACTGGCGCCGAGCAGCTGGAGCAAGTTGCCCAAGAGATTTGCGATACCGTGATCACCAAGATGGGGCCGATGTACTCGCCCGCCCACATCTTCACGCTCGAAGCACTCGGCATGACCGAGTGGCCGCGAACCGGCACAGGCAAGATTAAGAAACCGCCGCTGGCGGAAGCGGTCAAGAATCTCTTAAGAGCACAGGAAGATTCCGAGGCCCAGAGTGACATCGATCGCGGAAGGAATACGCTGGAAGAAACCATGTTGATGATATGGGCTCGCTCCGTCGGTCTTCAAACGGCCAATCTGTCACTAGAGCAACCCATTTCCCAGTTCGCCGACAGCTTGACGATCGCACGTGTCATACGAAAGATCCGACGGCAGATACCAGGCTGCTCCACATTGTCGGCTCAGGAAATGATGCAGGCTCAAAACATCAAGGAGCAGACCGAACTGGTGGTACGTTTGGCAGATACTAAGATAGCAGAGGCCCATGTTGGAGAGCCTACATCCAAGCAAACTCATGTAGAACGTGAGGGACCCCCAAGCGTTGATGAAATGGTAAGTCTCCCAACACCAAGGTCCTCGCTGGCCAAAGCTTATTCGGACTTTTAGGTTCACTTAACCGAGTATCCGCATCTGCTGGACCAGACCAAGAACTTGGTTCTTGAGACTATTCGCAAAGATGGGTTTGACTGGAACGACGTCGAAGATATATTTCCTGCCCAGAGCTGCGTTAGCGAGCTTTCTCGGAGTCGTGTGATTGATAGTGCCAAATTCCATTTCGTCGACTTGATGACCGCTGAAAAGAACCCCGAGGTACGTCGTATGCCCCCCACAGAGTTACAAAGCCGCGTGCCTAAGACATCGAGAAACAACCAGCATGTTAAAAGGGCAGTGCAAACAATGCTTTTCCACAATCGCATTCTGGCCTCCTATCTGGTCTGGGATCAGGAAGGAACCTCTGGTTTGCCTCCAGACTTGGCGCTCCACGTTGCGCTAAAGCACAACCAAAAGCTCTTCGACCACGTGGTGAAGATAGCTGGCACCATTAAATTAGTAGACGATCTACAGAGGTTAGCTGTCGAATGCCCCGAACCGCAGAGTGGTGTTCTACCTGGAAATCTATTCAAGGCGTTTATTTACGAAGTCGAGGAGACCGGAACTGTAGGCCTGTTTTACATCGGTATGTGACACCTCTCGTTCGAGACCTGGAAGCTTTGTTAATTATATTACAGTGAGCCACGCGGTCCTGGACGCAAGCAGCATATGGATGTTCCAGGAGGATTTGGACACCATCTTGTCAGGCAAGCGAATTCAGCCCCACGTAGATTACAAACTTTGGGCAGACTCGTACTATTCCTTCCGCGGCTCACCTCAAACCCGGAGCTCGATCAACTGGCATGCAAAATATCTGGACGGTATTGGAGGCCATGTAGAAAGGGCGCTGTGGCCACCGATCCCGGCACGCGGAGAGATCGACCAAACCGGCAGAGGATATCCTGATGGGGTGCATTATACCTTTCACGCGCCAGAAATAGTTGCACTGAGAAAGGCACACCCGAGCATATCGCCGCCAGTCATACTCAAAAGCGCATTGGCCCTCCTAAACGTCTGGCATACGGGACACACCCACGCCCTGTTTGCAAGCTGCGAGGACGGCCGCACCAGATGGCCTTTCATGCCGCCCATGCCCAACCACCAAAGCGGCATCTTCGCCGACGCGCAGGACGTCGCCGGCCCAACCATACAGTTTGTCACAAACCTGGTAAAAATAGACCCCACGGAGAGGGTGCTCGACTTCTTGCACCGGATGCAGGACGACCAAAACAACCTGACCAAGCACGCATTCGCGCCGTGGCCAGAACTCGAGCGTGCCGTCGGGGTCCCTAGGGACACGATCCAACGCGTTTTCACCACTATGAAGTTCAACTGGGTCCCAGGCTTCGGGGCGCAGGCGCAAATGGATCGAGCGATGGAGCCGTTCCCGAGTCTTCGGATCCTGGCGGCCGTGGCGCGCTGGCGGATCGGGTTGCTCTGCCGGCTTGGCCTGGGCGGCGTGAACAGCGACGTCGTGGCCATGCATCTCATGGGGGATGCGCTGAGCGGGGGACAAAAAGCACGAGTTGCCAAGAGGTAGGAAGTCCGCTGGAGGGGGGTTTTCCTGCGAAAGCCGCCAGTGCTGACCTTTTTGCTGCGCAGTCTCGAGAGCTTGACGAGGTGGATCACGGACCCCAGAAATTGGGAAGCTTCCATCGGAAATTTTAGGAAGGTTTTGGACGACCAAGTCGAACAGATCGACGACGAGCTCTTGAAGAACATGACACGTTCCCACGGATTGTCTTGTTTGATGCCGAGTGCAAGAGGAAAGATTGGAAGAGTACGGTAATGAGCTAGCTCGGAGTCCCCCATGGAAACAGCTCACTAGTTTCGCACTGAAGCCAGGCATGAATGTGGGTTCGGGAACAAATAATTGGGTATAGCTTTCATTATGTTTGACAGCTTAGAAATCGTCGAGTGCTAAAAGAAAATGAAGCGGGAACCCAGAAATAAGTTTCTTTCAGCCATGATTTACTGCTACCTGGGAGGGTAAATGCTATCACAGGATTGGAAGCTACTGTTTAACTTTCCGCACTGTAACACCGAAATAAACTTGCGTGTCTGCGTTACGGGGGTGCTCTGATCACTTGAAAGCCTATCAAGCGAATATGAGGGGCACGGAAAGTATAAAAATAGCCCATTTCTGACACGTATTTAGACCGTTAATCCCGCAGTAAGATGAACAATTGGTTTGCACAGGAAAAGGTTCAATTTGCGAACAAGATCTTCAGGCTGCTTGATGGAGCACTGCAAATGTAATTACCCCTAAGTCGTTTACTCCTCCCAGCATCTTCACCTGAAAAGCAATACTTTCATCAACAGCCTCAAGATGGAAAATCGGAATCAAATTTTCAAGCTACGTCCTTTTGGGGGAGAAAATGATCAAGATGAAGAGCGGATACACGCCACCATTTTCGACTATACTGTCCCCATGTCCTACAACGCGTGGGCAATTTATTTCAAGTTGGACGATCAGACCAGTCGGCCCAAGGTTGTCGAGGTCCTCAAAACCGGTCTTGAGAGAACGATCTCGCAGTGCCGACAGCTCGTTGGCAGATTTGAAACGAACCTGGACGACGATGGTTATTCCTTTGTCAAGAGAAAGGACGATACGGTCGACTTCATTGTCGAGTACTGGGACGATGCGAACGTCCCGTCCTTGGATGAAATACAAAAGGCACACTTTGCCAGCAGCATTCTCGGCGATGTCGGTCGCTTTTGTGCCCCGGGCATGGAATGTGGTCAAAGGCCAGCGTGCCACCCTGAAAATGTGAGCAATTTAAGAATCCTCGACACGTGAAGTCTTCAGCTGTTAGTTTAGTGTCTAACCTTTTTAAAACCATACTCCAAGAAACCCGTCCTTTGTGCGTTCAAGGCCAATTTCATACAGGGAGGGCTCATTTTTGTCATGAACCACCTGCATTATTGCCAAGACGTCATGGGCTGGTCTTCGTGCGCCCGCCAACTGGCTGGCAACTGCGCTGCGGCCATGAACGGCACCGGGCCTCCTCCTTGGGATCCCGCCGCTATCACCGATGGTGATCGTTTTACTCCTAAACTACAGGCGCGCCGAGGACAGGAAGTGGAAGAACCGCGATCCAAGCCTTGTCCTGTTTCTGTGTCAACGAAGCCAGCCTCGTCGTTACTAATCCACCTGTCAAAAAGCAAGGCGATTAAGTTAAAGAAAGTTGCAGCGGATTCTCTCGCGACTTGTCCAAATCCCTTGTCGGCATGGATCTCGACGTACGATGCTTTTGTTGCATTGATCTGGCGGACTTTGACCAGGCACCGCCGAGAGCTATACAGAGTGGGAAGCGACGAAAAGCCCTTGTTGAGGCAGGCGATTAATCTTCGTTACAATGACCGTCTCAACCCACCTGTGGCTGATAAATTCCAACGCAACTTGCTGTGGTCGGCCAGAACACAAGACCTCGCAGACCAGTTTACAGTGGCACAGATAGCCGAGACGGAACCGCTCGGCAACATTGCCGCCAGGATTCGGGAGTTGACATTGAGCATAACGCAGCCGGCAGTCGAGGCGGCCGTGACGCGGATGCTCGCCCTCCGCGACAAGTCGAGCCTCGCCAGGGATATCAAGTCCCTCCCGCCCCTCTCAATGGTCGTGACCGACTGGCGCCGAGCAAGTCTGGAGGGCTGTGATTTCGGGTTCGGCTGCCCTTGTGCTTTTCGTCATCTGACCCCGGCCGCCGCTGCCTGCATGGTTGTTGTTTTTCCACCGCGTCTTCACGGTCCGTCGGGCAAAGATGAGGGACCCGAAATTGCTCTTTCTGTCGAGAATGAGCTTGTGAATGCAATTTCGAACGACTCTCGGTTTACCGAGTTCTTCGAGGTTAGGGGTTATGAAGTAATGCATAAAGACTTGGTGCGGGAGTAACGTGTCACGGTGTCAGGATGTATCGAGATACTTTTGCTATATACACCGCCGTCGGGGTGGCTTTAAACGCTCGCCGATTCGCGCTCTTGCGTTTTGCCGGCAGCTGCCGACCCAGCTTATTTCTTACCAAAAATATGAGAACATTAATGGCTTTTTTACCCTCCCCAGCTCCAAAAGAACTCCTCCAATGCTTACAGAAATAATACATTCAACTTTGGTGGACGCAGGGAAGGTTTTCGAGAACTGCGGGTAGGGAAAGCAAAAGGAATACAGGATAGGCTGTACTGCAGCCATAAATACCTTTTTGGCCTCACGGATGGTGAACCAATTGATAAAACCTATCCAAACGCCAATAGCCTCGAGGGGAAACACATTAACAAAACAGAGCTTTTACGTCTGCTTCGAGCCCAGCTGGCCAAAAGTCGTAAACCTGACGCAGACTGTACGCCGTCATACCTGCCACGGTTTATTGGCTCAGTGTTTAAGGCCCGGTCATCGTTATATAACTATAAATTAGTGGCGAAATGTGTGGAAGCTACGGGTCTTAAATCCCTGCAACGTGAGGCAGAGATCTATAACCGCCTTCGCGCGATTTAGGGGAATCACGCTCCGGTATACCCCATACTGATCTTTATGGACCTCCCGCAGGATGCGACGGCGTTGTTTACGAGCATTTCCTGTTTTTCAGCCCGGCTGGCGAGCCCTTATCGCCAAGTGAGGGTCGTGTCAATCAATCGGTCAGGGCTGTATTGATTCCAAAGCACTTGTCGAACTACATCAACATGACGGTCTTCACGATGATGTTGAGGCCCGCAACATCTTATTCCATCAGCAGCCACTGATTGTGGATTCTGAAAGAACCATTATCTGCCTTCTTGCCCTGATGGACTTGCGGGAAATTACGAAAAGTGGACCCTTCACAACCGACCCTTACCCCGTGCTTCCGCCGTCCAACCCCCCAACGCAATTCTTAACACCGGGCTCCCTGTGCACATAAAGAAGCGTGTGCAAGACAACCGCGGCGACGATCTCATTCCTGCACCGGCACAAGTCACGGAAACATGATGCCCATGATCGGTTCAACGCTGGCCAAAGTCTTTGCGTGGCCCTTGAGACGTTTTTGGCCGACAATCCAGTTGAAGAGATGGTACAACATCTTGCTTATAGGACGGAGATCAGACCATGGTAATACTTAGTTCAACGCACGTCTTTTTACCTCGATGGGACCAAAACACATTTATGGGCTTTTAAAAGCCTGGCCAGCCAGTAAAAATACTCGCCCAGGTTGGCTTCGATGCCAAACCAGTCCCCGGTATCAAACCTATCAGCTCCATAGCTTAAAGGACAAATAAACCTAAAATTAAAGCCCTAACCACTAAGTTTATTCTTTCTCCTGTGCCCTCGCTCTTCATCCAGCGGCGGCTCCTCACCCCATTCCTCCCAATCAACCTCCTCGTCTTCATCCAAATCGGAATCCCCTTCCTCTTGATAGTCCCTCTCGCCAATCTCAACCAAACCTCCGTAAGGGTACGTCTCAGGTCCGTCGTACGTCTTGGGCGTCCACACAACGGTCCACGTGTACATTCTAGGCCCAATATTCCGTTCAATCTTGGTGGCCGCTCCCGGCGAGCCGTCGGGTTGGTTTATCCAATTGCACTTATCGCCACGCCATGAGATTCTTTCCACATGGTCTATCGACAGGTAGTGATGGCCAGTATGTTTGGGATTGAGAGGAAAACGCCACGTATCAACAACCATCTGTATTATATCTTCATGCTTGCGTCGCTGGCCCTCCGGGCAATGAAAGTTCATGGTCAAGGTTTTAATACGTGGGAAATTGACAAATTCCCGAGCCCATGAACCATAGGGGTACCGATCAGCCGACATGGGCATCCAACCCGGCCGTCCTGGTTTTTGATGGTGCTGCTCTTGGACGCGGCCCTCGGCTTCAGACTTTTTCAGTTCCGAATGCCGCTTGGCAGCCAGCTCGAGACCGTGTGCAGGCTTGAGTCTTTCAAGTCCGACGGCGGGTACCTCGTCGGGTCTTTGAAGTAGCGGGTGCCAGGAATGGTAAAAGCGATTATGCATCGTGTTGACTTCCTCGAGCCACCGATCTTTATACGATGTAAAAAGGCGCACGTGTTCGACCTTGGTCCAGGGGAAACGTTTGGTGGTGATGCATGACCAAGGAAAGTCCATGGGCCCGGGGGTGTTGGCCAGGAATCTGTGAAAGGTGGATAGTTTTCCGTGGTAGTCGATGCTAGTGAATCGGCGTTCCCATTCTACGCGTTGTCGACTCCAATGGCCTACACTGGTCCGCTTTTTGTGCCGCCCGGCATAGGACGAGGGAATGGCCTCATCTACAGCAAACTTGATACTTGGGGGGGATCGGTGTCGTGAACGAACTATGCCGTCCACGCAATTGTAACTGCGTTCGGCATTGTACAGAAACATGTGCGATTCGGCGTAGACGCGTCGACAGGTTGCCAACAAAGTCGGGCAAAGGTGCCACTGGTAGGTGCCAGGGCCGGTGTTTTCAGGGTACCGACTCCAAATCCCCATGGAGCTCCCATTTACCCAACGTCGCGGTTCCTCCCCGATGTCGTCATCAGGGTCGCCCTCGTGGTCGTGCTTAATCCGAAAATCATGCGGCTGCCTGCTTTCTCCGACCCTTTCGAATGTAAACGAGTTATCTACAAGTATTTCGAGCGGGCTAAGGGCAAACGCGAACACACGCTGGCGGAGCTCGGGGGGTAATTTGCTGAATAGAGGCGACTCCAGTTGCAAATCCGAGGTCCATGATTGCATTTGGCGGTCCAAGTCGAGGTGCATTTTGTTTTGGTTGGTGGCATTTATTTTCGGAAATGGCCCATTTGAGAATCCAACGACATGGGGTCGAGAAAGGTTCGCGAGGAAGAGGGGTGGGTGTATTGCATGGGTGAATGGGATCTATCTAGATCTAGACGTTAGAACTAGCCACACGGTTGTTGGCGGTGCCAAATGCCAAGAATTGATTGCGCCACACACACACACACACACACACACACACACACACACACAGTAAAAATAGCTAAGAAATTACCTTGTAAGCTAAGCTGGGCAATCTGATGTATGCTACCTAGGGTGCCTGCTTGGCACTGGCCAATCCTGGTTGATTAGCACCATTCCTAACTAACCCATACTAGTTTAGACCTGGTCTAGAATGTCTGGGTTGTCAGAATTTAGGTGGGTTGTCAGAATTTAGGCCTGTCAGCCACCAGGGTATTTACTTCAGGATCCTGAGTATGGCAGCCCAAATGCACCCTTGCTCAACCTAAGCAGCCGTGTTGCCTCTTCTTTATTTTTACTCTTACTTCATTCTCACGTGTCTCCCTGGACAAGGGTCTGCACAGCCTCATGTATAAAAATAAGGTTGTATTACTGTCCCCATCTAAGCAGCCGTGTTTACATGCCTTGCCTACATCTTTTTACAGCATCAAAAACCTCTTGTTAATTTTTGTCTCGCAATCCTGGTCAGTCAGAAAACCATTTGTGCATGATCATTCTACTCTCAAGCCATGCTAGCATCGCCCATTTGGCCACCAGCCACAACCTATGTCACGATATTGATTACTATGAGCATAGCCGTGGCTGACTGTTATCATGGGGGTCGCCTTTTCATAAGGCAAGTTCGAATATGATGATATTAAATGAAGCTATAAAAGTCTGTTGAAGAACAGTGGTTTCAATATGTATTATCAGCATTAACATTTTACATTTACAACACCTGACTTTACTATATATACCCATCATCTAAGCGCACTGTCCCTGAGCATCTCCCATCTTTTACTATTTTATACAAAGTTTCCTCACCTTCCCACGTCCACAAAAGATCCAGTGATGGATAAGAGCAATGTTTTGCTGGCCATGGCCATGATCGGCTGCGTTTTTCCCACCGCCGTGCTATCGCGACCTTTGGAACCCTCGACGCGTGAATTTTCCACATCACGCATTTTGCCAAGAGGCACGAAGAAAATCCCCAGCGTATGTAATAACAAGCTAGGGATGCCAAATCTCAACTTCCCTTCGACCACGGATCTCCTCCGATTACACCCGGATACGGTTACTTACGGCTACATGGCGAATGAGGTGATACTTCGACCTTTGAACGTCCAGGAAAGGGAAGATCTCCGAGATGCGGACCAGAATGCCATTGCATCTGAGCACGTTGAGGAGGTTGAGGAACTTACGGGCCCAGCCGGCTTCATGAACGACCTGCCGAAGCTATTTCCCGGTACCAACATTGCTGGTACAGGCAAGGACATATGCTCGTACCTGGCGATGTTCTGGACCAATGAGATTGCGCAATTGATAGTGAACTCGTTCCCAAACAACCAACAACACACAAAGGAGCTTGTTTTGTTAACAAAGCCGGTCAACACGCAAAAAATGGTGTAAGTACAAACATGGTTCAATTTCTTGTGCTTTTCAAAGATTGGCTGACAATTATTTTACAATATCTAGAATTATGAATCCAGAAAATGCAAACGCTCTCGCTACCAGCAGGGGTGAAAACGCAGCAAAAACTACGGATAAATTCCCAGATACAATTATTCCTCTTGTGGCAAGCTTTGATTATGTGAGTTGCTCCTGAAGACGGCGTCTTCCCAACTCCTTACCTCGATCAACCGTTATATGGAGCAGTGGTCGGAGAAAAAAAACTAACCGTGACGAATTGAAGATATTAAAATTTGTAAGGGACATTCTCTTGGTCCAGAACGATCGAATTGGTACCAACTTGTAAGCAATTTCAGTTACATCCCAACTTCACAATGGTTTCTCCGCTCTGCTGCGAAGAAGAATGCTAACAAATACTCTAAATTGTTGCAGACAAGCAGCGGACATGAAAATAGCATCGATGCCGATGCCAGGCAGAGCTAAGACATCCGAACGGAGAGAAGTTTTGAACCTGAGAAAGGAGTGGTTGCAATGGCATGCCAAAAAGCTGACGGCTGCTGGTGACAAAGGGCTACGTAAGATTCCCCAAACATCTACCTTCAACGCTAAACCGAGAGGAAATTATAAAAAAGGTATAACCAAAACTAATGACTTTATACTGGTGTGCAGAAAGCATCCAGGCTTGGGCCACTGCCTTTAAAGTCACCCCAACGATCACTGGAAGCACCATTACAAACGCCGTTGAAAAAGGCGGCTTGCCCCAAGGTGTAAGCCCCGATATGCAGCAGCTAAACACCGGTCAAAAGCGACCGAACATAGCCTCGGCTGCAAGCAATGAGGCAATGCAGCCCTTGCAAAAGAATGCCAAGATTACTCCCGGATCGGTAGCCCAGAACAGGATGGAACTGCTTGGCGCTTATCTGATGGAAAAAGAGAAGGGTTATGACTGGATCACCAGAACCAAGAACAAGTGGGCCCTGATGGTTAAACAGGCTCAAATGGGACAGGTTGGACGGCTGGCCAACACCGGCGTTGGCGCAGTAATGGCAGTGAGTCACGCTCAAACTCTGGCGACCAAGGAGGCACAAGCGGGAGGCTCCGGGAGACCGAGTTCCGCTGGTTCCGCTGGTTCCGCTGGTGCCGCTGGTAGACGCGGCAGCACTGGCTCTGGTGGCCCGCAGCAATAATTGGTTTTTTTTTTTTTTTTGAAATTTTTTGTACTGAGAAAAAGCATATATAAGATTTGGGAGACAAAATTGTGAACACATAGGCAAAATCAGCTTGCCCAGCAGTTATGTCACTGGTGGGATACCAGACTTGCCACGGTAATACGACAGGTATATTTGCTTCTCGGCAGCCTCCACAACCCAGAGGCAGGGCCAACAATGTTGTTGCCGTGCCTGCACTAACGCAATATGTAAAGGCTGCTAGTTGAAAAATACGTCCTATCGGGTCAGGGGACCGCCCCTTTTGTCAGCGATTCAGTCCGCCTTTGGTAGAGCTTCGTTTGCGTTGGTGAGATTACAGATTTGGTCCCCCTTGCCACGCCAGAATAAAAATTTCTGCTCGTCACCTCATTTTGACGCACAGTAACGTGCACGTGCAGCCTGAATTTTGGGTAGGCGGGCCATGTATCGGAGAGAGTAGCGCAGTCTAGCTTTGGGAAGTTTTGAAATATTTTTAATATGTAAAATAACATAAAAATAATAATCATAAAGAATAAAATAATTAAGCAGGCTAAGATTATTTTATGTCGATAAAATAATAATATTTTCTTTCATTGAAACATTATGACAACATTTGGTTGTATAAAAATAAACAAAAGACACCTGTTATTATGATTTCGCGGGTTTATAAGCCGGGAGCCGGTGTGGTAATATATTAAATACCTTTAGAGTATTGAACAGTACTAATAACGTTTTAAAATTTGTTAAATAAAAAAGATTGTAAGTGAGGGCGGGTTGGAGAAAGGTCTTGTAACTTGGGGGTAATAAAACCCCCGGTACAAATTTGGATTAAACATGGTTAAATCCGCCACTGGCGTAATTACCAGAGTAGACTAATAGCTTTAAAAGTAATCTAAGAGGCTAATACTTATATTGCCGCCCTTCGAAATCCAATTAACGCAGGCGGTTGAGGTTTTGAATTTATTACAAATATTATTTCGGGACTTCTCGCCGCTTGCCCATTTTCCTCGTATCGTGTTTTGCCGTATTATCCCCATATTCTTCCTTTACGAACGTATTTGTCATAACCTTTTAATCCAATGTCGCAAATTTAGCCGAGGTTTTATTACGTCCGAATATTACTTGTAATAAACCTCGAGCCATTCCGCTGAATTGTTGAAATCGTGGTTCTTATGCGAAATTGTATTAAAGCTTTATCGGAACTGTAATACTTAATATTATGATTCTTTTTTCTCCCGAATAATCGCGAAACGAAAAGCTCGTTCCACTTTACACTCCGATTTTCCGTTAATTTCAACCGGGGGTTCTGGTTTTTAATATTGTCAAAATAGAAAGTCCTTCCTTGTTTTGCCGAATTGGTTTACGTGGAATAATGTGTTACGTGGAGTAATCCCTAATGGGAATAGCACTTTTCTTGGTACTAGGAATTGCTAAATATATTATATATATATTTAAAATGCTTCAAATTAACTTTTCAATATAATCTCCAATTTAATTCAAGCCGGGACTAATAGATATATTATTAGGGCATAGGTAAATATAATCTGGACTTGAATTTGTCAGCTCTTATTACCAAGTTTTTATCTTAAA
This sequence comes from Pyricularia grisea, assembly GCF_004355905.1. Classification (NCBI taxonomy): domain Eukaryota; kingdom Fungi; phylum Ascomycota; class Sordariomycetes; order Magnaporthales; family Pyriculariaceae; genus Pyricularia; species Pyricularia grisea. Next base: position 3,513,489 of record NW_022156720.1, read on the forward strand.
AATAAACAAGGAACAAATCATATTTTTAAATTTAATGCGACGCGGTTAGAGGGCTCTACCCTGGTGGGTTATTTGGTCTGGGGTCAGGATTAAAATATGGAAATTTTCAGGTCCAAATATTTTACCAAATATTACAACCAAGAACGTAACAAATCCATGTGATTTTATAAACAGGGGTAGTTAGTAATTTCTAATGCATGAAAAGACGACCGGTTTTATTCTATGACTTTCGCCGATGGCAGCGATTAGACAACTCTTATTAGCAAAAGTAACCGCTGTGTATAAATAACTTATAAAATGTTACTATGTTTATATTTATATAACTTGGCCCAAGTATAAAATGGACCGAAAAGTAATTAGTTTCGAGTGAGAGATTATCCTTCATCTCATCGGTTTTAAAAGTAAAGCCAGTCTAAGTTGTGTGCCAGTTAAATCTACATTTACCTCCCGTTCAAAATTTACCAATTGTATCTTTATCATACAACAGTTATTTCTTTTCTCACCACTCTTTTCTTTTTGAAAATGCGGCCTTCTACCTTCTTCGCTACTTTAACTTTTGCCCTTTCGGTTTACGCCCATACTGGCAATTTACAAAATCACGACATTTCCGCTACTCGATCAACAGTTGGTAGTAGCGGCAAGAGACTCAGTGTAAAGGGGTTTGCCAAGCAAGGAATCGGCCGCTCTACCGCCCATAAGAAATCTGGTAGCCACGGCCCTTCAAACCGTGCCGCTCACCGTAATTGTCACCGACGGGGCGGTAAACTAATTGCGCGTGCCGACAACTATGATGACGATGATGACGACGCTATGTCTTGTGTAACTGATGACCAAAATAGCGGCGAATATCTAGATTTAGGTGATTTAGAAGATGGAATGTGGGACGACCCGGGGACTGATACTGAGCCTTGTGTGGAGGATTAAGAATTTAATAATCCTGATAGTAAATGGGAGAAATTGCTATTTACGGGTTAACATTTATTTTGTATTTATCTTGAATAGATACGCTCAATTATCGATTTGAATTATTAGAAATATAAAAAGACTGGCTTGTATACGTTATTCGGCGAGTCGGAGCTCTGATGTAGTTTTTCAGTTTGCCTGTGCTATTTTGCTAGTATATTTTACTAAAATATAAAAAGTTCAATAACTGGGTTAATGCCACACCCACGCAACTATTTCTCTATCTTCGCTTGCTTCCTGTATTATAAATAGAGACGGCCAGTTTTTCTTTTGCAAATCCGGATCGATACAGTACAACCAAAATCACCAATGCCGATTCTTCACATGAAACCTTAATTTCAATCATATTTTGTATACACAGCATTTAATTCCAATTTCCTTCCATGCGATTCTTAACCATTATTCACTTATTTGAGCACTCACAGCCTCCAAGGTACCGTTACAAAGCTTCAAATCGTTTATCATGGCCTTATCCTTCACCATCAAAAATCACAAAAGGTTACAAAAGACATAGTAAAAGTTATGCCAAAGCAGGGGAGAAACGCTATTTGTCACCCCAAGGATGCGGCGTTTGGCATGGGGGACATAATAACATTAATTTACATCATCAATATTTGTGGAGAATGTGAGGTTAAATGAATACTGCGGTGGCCCTCGTTATTGCTGTTCAAATACCAATCAATTGTTTACTGCGCTTGCTAAATTGGGACGGGCGGTTCAATTTCAAGCGTTAAGGTACTCTGGTCAAGGAAGATTTGTAGAAAACACTGTGCTTTCTGGGTAGCGACCAATGGCTTTTCCCACGAATGTTTCTTTTTGCCAGCTAGCACCTGGCGACCGGCCGGTTCGACGGCGGGATGCCCGGGCCCAAAGCTGCGTCCTTAGAACCAGAGCTTTTTACCTTGTCAGCGCATGTACAAGAAATGCAGGAGACTTTAGCTGATTAGTAGTTCCATTCACGTTTTAATCGATATAAAACGCAGTTGCGACTGATTTGAGGCAATAAAAACCTTTTATAAACATACAATAATCTTGTAAGTTGCAGTACTAAGCGGTTGAATAGTTACTAGTAACGCAGGATCTCTATCGCAGCCCTCCCAGTCCTTTACTTTTTTTTAGTTTCTCTCTACGCGCTTTGTCCGACGAGATTACACTGCCAAACGAATTAGCCCTTCGGTTTTAAATATAGGACGCATTGCTCCGAAAACAGCTAAAGGGGGCTTTCAGGGTTGAAATGTAGTTTGTAACCAACCGCCTGGCTGACAACATTATCAACGAATCTTTCGTTAATTATTTTATAATAAGCCTCGTACATCATGGTGGATGGTTTCCGTGGCGTGCGTTTTATTACTTTTATTTTTATTTGCGCTTATAATGTCGCTTAACTAAATATCCGTGAGACGGTCGGGGTTTGGGGTATACCGTTTGCTGGATCCCGCATACCATAACTGCTTTATTAATTACGGTTAAAGTCACGGCTTAAAATATACGGCTTTAATGGCCGTTTAACATTGGGAAATAAAGTTACCTGGTTTATGTTATTTTCCTATTTTGCGTTCACATGCCTCAAAAACGGCGGACAGGGCGTATTAGAATATTTTAATGTTTGCACACGCGAATTTCAATGCCGTCAAAATAAAAAGATTAATAAGAAGGACGATTTGTAAGGTTATTGTTTTGCGACTGTTTTCCATTTCGCCGATGGCTCCCTAAAAGCTTGTGGAAGAATATTGGGACCCAAAAAACCCTAGGCAAGGCCGCGAAAACGTCGGTGGACAATTTTAATCCAGTTTATCTTCCGGTTTTTATATTTTTGATACTTTAATAAACTAATTCGTAATTATAGCATTGTCCATGCTAGGGAGTATTCCAGGCGAAGGAATATAAAACGTGTGAAACTAGAAATTACCGCTGTTTTACTCCTTTTCAACGTCTACTTTATCACACTGTTTTGGAATAAATAAGCAGATTTTGCGAGAGTGACCATTTCCATTGGAATTAAGTTTCGAATTATCTTTTTACTTTAAAGCCATGTGTGCGACTTAATTTGTCGAATTTTATAATTCTCACCATATATCACGCAACATTTTGCTAGTTTTGATTTACGCGTTACCTTTGTAACCTTTGTTGAAATATTGAACTTTTAAGTTTGAGATTTTTTGCCGATTTTCAAAGTAATTATAATTGGAGATCATTTCAGGGAATAGGCTTTAATGTATAATGAAATTGAACACATTAAAACACGGTCAAACAATCTTTGAATAAAGTAGATAACAGGTAAAATCGCGCAATGCTTGCCTAACCCGCCTCAAAACGGCCTAACAGCCCCTAAATGGGGCGAACAGCTCCGAAATTTGGGTGATCTTTGCATGAGCAACCTGAAAGAAGGTGAAGCAAATTATAGGAAGATGATACGGTTTCAATGGTCCAGATTCGGCGCAGATAACACTGTCTCTCTCGCCCAAGGCGCCAAGGAATGTATTCACAATGTGTTCCCAACACAAAAGAAAAAGGTCATGGGGACTTATGGGTGCTATAATTCAATCACTCGGATCGCACGTGTAGCTTGACCAGTCAGTCTACAAAGCGATAGTTATTGTTGTTCTAACATATTCCTTATCATCGACCAGGCACAGGGTTGGTGAACATAAAAGGCCAGACCGCCACAACAGTCGCTGATAAGGCCTGCCAAAACCCGCCCATGGGGGCCCGCGCCGGCCCAAGTAGGTGGGTCGGGGGGCCCGCGGGTAGACTGTGATATTTATGGGGGGGCCCAACCCGGCCCAAATTTGAACGCGGGTTTTCTTGGCAACCCGCGGGCCCCCGTGGGAAAAGCCCGTAAATACGTAAATATTTCAAAATTAACACTTGTAAAATTCCGAAGGAAATTATACCAAAATAAACGTAATATAAAATATAATATTTTCCAATATAATTATTATTATTATTATTATTATTATTATTATTATTATTATTATTATTATTATTATTATTATTATTATTATTATTATTATTATTATTAATTTTTGTTTTTTTTTATTAACCGAATATAAAATACGAAAAAAAACAATTTATTTAACAGTATTTTACATTTGAAAATTTCTTAAATTACGCCTATACGATATATTGCTCCGTACCCGTTTTAACGCCCTGGTTGGAATTTTTATAAAAGTTCTATTATATTTTAATCCAATTTAAATAAAAATAAATAATATAGGTATACGGTTAATATTAGCCCGAATTGGGGTATTATTAACGGCTATTTCGATAATATTATTTTTATCGGAATTAAAATTATTATTTAATTTACCCAAATTATGGATAAAACCGACGAATTCCGTAAACCTATCGTATTTAGCTTTTTCGTTTTCCGGGTTTAAATATTTATTTACCACGATAATAATTTTAATACCGACCAAAAAAATATTTTTTTTTTTAATCGAAATATAAATAATAATATAATTGTAAATAATAAATAAATTTAAAGAATATTAATTAAAACCGATAAAATTGCCTAATTATAATTATGAACGTTCGATAAAAATTAAAATAATAAATATAATTAAAATATCGCGGGCAATTTGGGCGAATTTTGGAAATTTTATTTTATAAATAACCTATTAATTGAAAATATTATTATCGTTTTCCATAATTAAATATAGACAAAAATTAATATATATAATTATCCGTATAACCATTTATATTTTAAATTATAATAAAATTAATATATTACGTATTTTGTATTAAAAACATTTTAATTTTTAACCGGATTTCTTTTTCGACGGATTAATCGATAAGGTATGGAAATTTTGTCGGGTTTAAATTTTAATTATTTATATATTTGGATTTTTTCGGATTTGGTTTACGTTATAAAATAAATAAAACCGAATTAATATCCGGTTAAATTAATTTTTTTTTCGGATGGAAATTCGGATTTCGTTTTTTCGAATATAATTTGGTTAAACGTTTAATTTTTTTAACGATTAAATTTTCCACGCGTTAATTGGTGTATTTTACATAATACCGCAAACGGTTTTTTCGGGAATCCGTACGCGTTAAACAAATTAAAATAACGGCCAAAAAATATAATTTTTTAACGTGGTAACGTTAAATTAAATCGATATATTTATACAATTTTACTCGCGCCGTTAAAATTACGGTTTTTAAATTGGTATACCATTCCGTTTATGGATATTTTCGAATTTTTAATTAAAATTTACGTTCGAAATTAATAAAAATTATACCGATAATTTTTAATTTAAATAATACGTATATAATTATTTTTATTTTATTTACCCCAAAAACGTTGGTAAAAGCCGTTATAATTTTAATTGTTGTTAATAAATATTCCAAAATAATCCAATTTTCGTTAAAAATTCGATATTTAATTAAAATGGTATTAATCGGATTATTTTAACCATTTAACGAAATAAAATATTATTAAATAAATATTTTTATAATTTAACGAAATTAAAAAATACGCGTAATAATTAAAATGGTTAAACTCCATATAATTTGGATATTTTTAATTAATAATCGAAAATTTTTAAATTTATATTTACCGGTAAATTATTGCAAATTGCAAAAAAATTTATCCGTTTGGGGTTTTAATAAAATAAAACCGCCAAATATTTTAATTAATATAAAATATTGGATTAAATAATATTTAAATTATTTAATATAATAATATTATTTACCTAAACGATAATATATTTTGGAAAAATATTCCTCGTTTTACTTTCGTTAGTATTATTCATAATTAAATTTTCGTCGTTATAAAAATTAACCAAAAAAACGCGGAAATTTGCTTTAATAATATAAAAGTTTTAATATATAACCCCTTTTACAAATTGTAAAACGTGGATTATATAAAATAATTGGGAAATTTTTAATTATATTTATAATTAGGAATTATAAGCCCGAAATTTCGCCGTTATGTTATTGGCGCGAAAATTAAATATATTATCGGCCGTAGTAACCAATATTTTGCCCTTTGATTTGTATTTTATAATAATTTGGGCCGTAAATTTTATTAATCGTTTTTCCGTTTTATTAACGTTAATTGCAATAAAATCTAAAATAATATAACGGCGCATTTAACTATTATTTACGTAAGTAATTATAATACCCCAAAAAACGTGTTTTAAATTTGAATTGGTTTATCCGTTAATAATTAAAAATATTTTCCTTTTTCGGGGAATATTAACCAACGTTTAAATAATAATATTTTTAATTATTATTTTGTATTTTTTGGTAAATATTTATGGCGAAAAAACCTTTTATCGGTCGTTTTGGGTTTGTACGAATAATTTAAATTCCGAATCGTGTATAATATTAAATTTTTTCCGTAACGAAATATAAAATCGGACATAGGATTTTTCGATTTTATTTTTCGAATATTATTGTACGTTTTTGGCCTATATAAATATATAAAATTTTATTAACGTTATATAAATAAAAAAATAATATATAAAATAAATAAATTTAAATTATAATGGATAATTATATAAATAATTATATAAATGGTTATATTTTTTTAAAAAAAATAATTTACCTACCGAAAATTAACGTTGGTTTATATAATATTACCGAACGTCGTTTAAATTTCCGATTTTTTTCGGGTATAGGCGATAATATTACGATACCGTATAAAGGTATTTATTCCGTTATATTATTATTGGTTTTTTTTATTAAATTAAAAATATTTTAATATTTGTAAATATTATTTATAAATAGTATATAATTCACCGTTATTTCGGGAAAATCTTTATTGGTAAAATTTCCAAATTTTTGCCAATTTGTGTTTTTGGAACGTTTTTAAAATTAAATCGATTTTATTTTTTTTTAAAATCCAACGGCGAAACCAAAAATTAATAACGAATAAATAAAAAAAATTATTTTATAATTTAAAAATATATAAACAATAAACGTTATTTTTTCCGCCGCTTACCACAAACTCATTATAATCCGTAAATTTATAATTTATAAATAATATAACGATAAATTTCGTTTCGGTATTTTGGTTAAAATCCAAAAGGAAATTATTTTCGTTCGAATTTACGTTAAATTAACATTATACGGGCGTTTTTACGTTCGAAATTTTATCGTAAAATTCGTTAATAAATTTAACATTTAAAAAGGATAGTTTTTCGATTAACTCCCCTAAAAAGTTTATTAATTTATCCATTTTGATTATATGGTTAAAAATTAAAAAAAGAAAATAACAATCGGTTTATAATATAAAACGTTAAAAAATTATTTATCGATTTAATTTATTCGCTTAAAATTTAATATGGAATTTTAAATAATTAATATTGGATTTATTTCGGTTAACGTTTTTTTTAAAATAAAAGAAAAATAAAAATTTGGAAAATTGATAAATTTTTTTTTTCCAAATTATCGCCATTATTTGTATAATAAATTATGGCACGAATAAAATAAAAATATCGCGGGCAATTACCGGTTTTTAAACAAAAATTTCCAAATATTCAATAAATTTTCACCTATTTAATTTTTATTTTATATTAATTAATCGAAATTAAATTTTTTATATTTATTAATCGTGTTTAATTTATATTGTTAAATCCGATCGAATAATTAAACTTTCGATTACCCGTTCGATTACGAAAAATACCAAAAATACCACCCCCGGATATAATTTTATTCCAAAATCCAATTATAAAACGAGGTCGAACGAAACAAATTGCGAAAAAAACGACGGAAAACAAACCGCCAGTTCGAAAAAATGGCCGTGTTAATAACCGAATAATAAAAAAAGGATAACGGACGAAAAATTGTGCAAAACGGTTTAAATTTGAAGGTAAATATAAATTATAATAATTATATTGGATGGTTATATATTAATATATTATTTTAATTATTATATTAAAAAATATTTACCGTTTATAATCGAATACGGATTTATTAGTATCCAAAATCGTTTTCCAACGTATAATAAAGAATTTCATAAATACGATTACGTTTTACGTTTATTTACATATTTAAATTAAAGTTTTAATGATTTTATAAAAAACCGGGTAAATATTTTTAATACAATTATTTACGGTTTTAAATTTAATTGTTATTTACGTTAAACGGGTTACGGTATTTACCAAAAATATATTTTTTATCCGATTTATTTTACAAATAATGGGGTATAAAATAAGATTTTAATAAATAATATTTATTTACCTGTTTATTTTCCTATTTATTTAAATTATATTTATTTTATTTATTTAAACTGGTTAAAATATATTAATTTATTTAACGCAAAGCTATAAATAAAAAAACTTTTAATTTTAATTTTTTTACTAAGTTTAAAAAGGTTTCGAAAATAAAAACCCTTTTTACCGTTAAAATTATATTATATTAATTTTAATATTTATCATAATTTAATTGTCCATATTTTAATTTTAAAATATAAAAAAATCCCGTAATTATTTATTATAACCGTATTTGGGTATAATTTTATATTACAGGCAAAAAACTTCTTTTAAATTTCTCAAATATTTTATTATAAATAAATTTATAATTAATATTTATAATTTTTTTATTTTTTTATTTATTATTTCGCCAAAATCGGGTACTTTAACCTAATTAACGGTAATAAATGGAAATATAACCTATTTTTGGGCATTTTCCTAAATAATTATTCGGCAAATTATTTCAATTAATTTGCTAAATATATTTGCATATATTTTATAAGGCGTTTATTTGGCCCAAATACGGCGGATAAGGGCTTTATAATTAAATGTTTTATATAATTTTTACGCGCGGAATTTGGCGGTGTTTATAATATAAATATAGTTTATAATTAAAAATTTGGGCACGTTATAATAAATAAAAACGCGCAATAAAATTTTTTTAATAAGGGTAAAAAATTAAATAAACGTAAAATAAACCGTTTTATATTATGATTATTAAATTTGGTATTATAATTTTTAATTTGGGGAATATTTATTTTATTTTATTTTCGAATATTTGGTATATTTGGTTTATATTATGGTTGTAAACCGTAATATTTTTTACTTAATAATATATTGTAATAACCAAATACGCAATTAAAAAATATTAGCACCAATATATAATATAATTGTTCGTAGACTCGCAGGTCTACTAACAATGCATTGCGTGGTAGACTTAATCAATGGGTGAGAACGTTATACCTCTGCAATTTGGGTATATTCGGTCTGTCTTCTACCTAAGTCGTGCGACTGCATTTGATTATTCACGGCCGGATGAAAAGTCTTTCATGCGGTCCGTGCTCCTTGCTTAGTCACCCAATCGCCGGGGCCGCAGCTCCGGCCCGGCTTTACCTCCTTTCCGCTGCGCGCGCGAGTGAGGCTATTCCAACAATAATAAACGGAATTATGTATTATTCAATGTTGTTAATTAAATAAAAAGTAATTATTTTATATAACCATTAATTATTTACCAATTTAACCATTTTTTTTGGGAAAACGTTAATATATTACCAAAATAGGTGATTTTGTAGCGAATTTGGCGCATTATTTTACCAATTTTTATAATATTAATAGGCGAAACGCCTTTAAAAAAGCTGTAAAAAATTTGGCGGACGAATTTATTTGCCTTATTTTGGTAATTGGTTTATTATAATAATAAAATAGCGACCATTTTTTCCCATTTAAATAGTATTTTTTCAATTTTTTTAATGGAAATTTGAAAAAAGGTTTCGAAAACGTTTTCCAAATTATTAAAATTATCCACATTTTCCCGATATTCGTTATTAATTCGGACGGAGGTACGTGTTTTTAAACCAAATTTGGATTATAAATTTTTCCAATATTAATTTTAACGTTTTTTAAATAGTTTTAAAAAATGGTTATTATAATTTTATTATTTTAAATAATTATATAAAATAATTATATNCCATTTTTTCCCATTTAAATAGTATTTTTTCAATTTTTTTAATGGAAATTTGAAAAAAGGTTTCGAAAACGTTTTCCAAATTATTAAAATTATCCACATTTTCCCGATATTCGTTATTAATTCGGACGGAGGTACGTGTTTTTAAACCAAATTTGGATTATAAATTTTTCCAATATTAATTTTAACGTTTTTTAAATAGTTTTAAAAAATGGTTATTATAATTTTATTATTTTAAATAATTATATAAAATAATTATTTATTTTTTGGTAATAAATTTTGTTTTAAATTTATTTTCCATTTATTTTTATTTAAATTTAATCGACGTTATATATTTACAACCAACGCGCAATTTCGATTTTTACCGCGATAATATTATATTAAATCGTTTACGCGCGCGGTTTACAAATAATTTAATTTTATCGCTATTATTTGTTTATTTTTTAAATTTTTTATTGTAATTTCGTAAATTTTGGACTTTACGACCGATATTGTTATTTTTGGTTAATTTTTAATTATAATTAAAATTACTGTGGAAAATGCAGGTTTTTACCCCTATTTATTAGCGATATTTATTTTTGCAAATAGTGGTTTTTCCAATATAAAACAAAACCGCGATCTAATTATAAAATTGTAAAATTTGTAAAAATTTAAAATTTTTATGATTACAATTAAATTTTAAAATTTGGAAATTTTTTTGCAAACGGTGCTTTTTTAATTAGGTTAACCCCACATCCACCCCGCATTTTATCCAATTAAAAAAACGCTATTATTTAAAAAAGTTTTTACGTTAATTTTAATCGGATTTAATTTCGTTTCCCCATAATTTTTTTTTTTGGTAATTACGTAATAATTTTCGGTTTTCCACCAGATTATTTATCCAATTTTAATTATTACCGATTTAAATTATTTATTTAATAACCATTTTTTATGATTATTTTATTATTTAACTCTAATTAATTATAATATTTTTTTTTCTATAATTTATTTCCATTAACACGTTTTGCAAAATTTTTAAAATAAAAATAATATGTAAATTTTATACGCGTAAAACGCCCAAAATATTTTTTAAACCCGCGAATAAAAAAAATATCGCCAAAAAACGTAAAAATATACGTTTTAAACCCGGTAATATATTTTTATTTTCCTATTATATATTTAATTTATTTATTTAATTTTATTTTAATTATTATTTTGCGGGAAATTTGAAAAATACAGCAAATTTTCGATTTAATTATTTTTAAAATATTTTTTTAACGTTTAATCCGAAAAATTACCTACGAATATTTATTTAATTGCAAATTTCTTACGTTTATTATCGCGATTTTGTAAAAAATTATTAAAACGTTTTTCACCAATTTTTTTATTGGTAAATCTTTTTATTTTTTTACGTTATAATTATTTATTATAACCATTTTAATATAAAATAATTTCCAATTTTTATATTATACACGTTCGCCGTATTATTATCCAAATTAAAAATATTAATTTCGTTAAATTTATTTTTAATATTATAAATAATTGGACGCACCCGCACGTTAATATATAATTTAAATTTATATTCCACAACGTTATATTCGTTAAAAATAGCCCCAAATTTAAAAAAAAAAATCGCCCGTTTTAATATAAATAAATTTTTTGGTTAAAAATTATTATGGTTTTTTACTGCGCGACGCCCGCGAACAGGCGGAAAAATAAATAATAAAATTTTTATTATTAAAAAACGCATTATTCCGGAAGAAATTCCCAAATATAACCTTAGATTTTCGTTTAAAAACCTATTTCCGGTCCAAAAAAAAAACGAATTAAACATTTCGCCGTTTAAATTATTTAATTTTATTTTCCATATCGTTAAAAGATTTTTTAACGATAATGAAAAATCTTTTAACGATAACGCCAAATCCGACGAAAATAAAAAAAAATTAATTTATTATTATATCCGAAAAAAATAATAATACGTTTTTATTTTAATTTAATAATTTAATATAATATAAAATAACCATAAAAAATGGTTACAATTTTTTAAAATTTGCGTTGTTTTATTTAATTAAATATATAAATATTTTATTTTTTCCAATAATTTTTTCGTAAATTTTAATTTTGCATAAAACCCGCGGGTTACCCAATTCGGGCCAAGCCCGTAAGCCCGCGGGCCCCCATTAACCCGCCAAGAAAACCCATGGGCCCTTACGGGCCCCCATCCCATTCCCATGGGTTAATGGGCCGGGCCGGGCCCCCAAGCTTTTCGGGCTTTGGCAGGCCTTAGTCGCTGAGCATTTTTGTTAATGCTACAGGTCTCAGGTAATAATCACATCCGATCCCGAAGCGCAGCATTTGAATTAGCCACGATTGTGTCGTAGTGGCAAAAAAGAAGACCAATCCATATTGGGCAAATCCACCTTTTTCCAGATAGTAACACAGTATCCCATTGTGCCCCAGCCCAAAACGGCGTTCGACCACCCACGGTCAGCAGTTACGCTGCCACGAACTCTGTACTTGTCCGGCAACGACCCGCTGACATGCTCCGGCTCACATGTACCTGAAGGCCTCACAACGTATTTGGCGCCGTCTACCTCAAACGCACAATCGGATCCTGCGTCACCCTGTTTTATTACCAGTGCCTCTTGATGACCTCCTACACGGAGCTCAATAAGAGTCAATTTGCAAGTTGCAGCCATGACGCCGCTCGCTCGAAGGGCGACCAGGACACAGGTGGCGATGGCGGCTCCAAACTTCATGGTTGTTTATTTTTTTGTAGACCTGTGTACACGCCAGGTTAGTCGAAGCTTTTAGGTTACTTCATGAGAAAAATCCGGACTTAGAATGGCTACAACCTTTTAGAGCTCATAAATATTGCGAAGCGGATTTTCAGAAGATGCTTGGCGATACGAATAAGAGGGATGAGATAGAATGGGGTTGGTGTTCTGCAGCCAAGACTCTGACGACTTGAAGGACTACAAAACGTATGGACTTTACACTGCCTTTTATAGCATTATGTATCAACTAGTTCGCCGCTACCCACGAGGTCCCCGAGCCTGAAGCTTGGAAAAAGCATTTTTCTTTGGAGCATATGCCATTGAATTACCGTTGTTAAATTCTTGGCTACCCTGTTTCCTCCGGAGTAAAATGTGATCCGGGCGATTAATAAACGGATTTACATCTCAAACTAAACTTAATTGACTAGAACAAATGCGTGAAATCACGCGTGTTGATTGCAATATAGTATATATGGTTCGATATAACGACGCGCTTACCACGGGTACAGGCAAAAGAAAAACCACCCCTTGCCACTGTATGTATATGCGTGGGCCTTTACTATGGTGTCGTGCGAAAAAAGCCCTCCCCTGCCACCGTACGTGTATTCGTGGGCCTTTACCAGTTTTACTGTTTGCGGGAGAAATCAAGTACCTAAATTATGTTTTTCCCCAAAATTATTACCAAAGTCGGCAACGCCCACAAGGCCCATATCACTGGACGACAGTGCCAGGGGAGTGATTTTTACCCTTACCACCATAGTACCAACCTAACTGTCCGTGGGGAGCTTTAGGTACCTACCGCATAGTAATTCTTTTTTTTTTTTTGCACAAGACTATTACCAAAATCGGGAACACCCACAAGGCCCACAACGCTGTGCTAACTGTTCAGGGATGGGGATTTTTACCCCTACCAGTATAGTACGATTGAACCAAAATATTTATGGAATCTCCTGTCATGCCGCATAAATGTTTAGGGTCCCCCGCTTCCATCATGACAAACCGAACTTAGTCCCATTTGGCCACGTTGAAGCAAACAAAGAAAAAAAGAAAAAGGAATCCATGCAATCAACCATTTCTTTGACAAACTTGGTTGACAGCGAAAGCCATACACATGTCGGATTCCTGGGAGCAGGCTGATATCAACTCTGGCCGCAAGGTGCCCTAGAATTTGATGCAATTCTGTCAGAGTACTTGTTGCCCCGGGTTACCCATGTACAGTATTGTTTTGCATCTCGTCAGAAAAGAAAACAGTTTTTATTCGGCATGGCCGATGCTTTTCAACACTGCCAATGCGCATAACTATAGCAGAAATGAATTCTATAGGACTGCTATTAAATCGTGCGAACTATCCTAATGCAATGCAAGCTTCCATCTTGACGGCCATGGCTATTCTTTAGGTGACTCATTTTCTCCATGATATTTTGCTAAATACAAAGTTCCATCCATGTGGGCGGCATTCATACTCCGAGTAGGGTACCCCTGGCTTTCCGAGGATAATACGTCAAGTCCTGGTAAGCCCCCCCTAGTACCATAAATAGAACTGTTACCAAGCCCCGGGCGAAACTATGGAAGAGAAGTATTGTTCAAGGGGTTTTCAGCACTGCCTTTCAACGATTACACATGTCTATCACGTACATAAAAGCCCCCTTTCATTGAGATGAGCGCCATTAAAGATTGATAAGTGCAGTGCCGTTGAAGTAGCTAGTTGTGAACATACGTAATGAGCGGCAATAGCCACGCTTGGGCGGCTTACCCAATTATAGTCTTTGCTGCAGTTATATTTTCTGGGAAAATATTGCTGTTTCAGTAGGTCGCTGGGTGAAAACAGCGACTCCATGACCAACGCAAGTATCCCTGATCATCCTCTTCCTTCTTCAAACATTAACTCATACATTTGCATTCAGATCCTCTACTCGTCCCCGCATCGGCTGCAAAGCCTACCGCACTGATGGCAGCAGGACCTTCGCCGACTGGGAATCGTCCCGTGATAGTAACCGGATATGTATCCCGTACGAAGCCGCCCGACCTGGGCGCCGCATCCTCGGAGGCTGGTATAGCTCGGCTACGCGGCGCAGTGTGTTGATATCCTTGGCAACAAACACGGGGAGATGACGTGCCCTGGCCGAAGGGTATGGCGACAAAGGAAGTGCAAGACGTTTGTCAACCCTGTCCTGTTTGGACTGGCGGATGGTACGACATTTCACATCACTTGACTGGACTATGATAAGGCTATGGGATTTGATAAGTCGAGAGTTAAGCTCTCTGCAGGTTTTGACCCGTGACTATTATGCCGACACCTTGCCATACAGGAGAATCTCGCTTTCTCTGGCGTGCGGTCGACGCAATGCCGGCTGAGTTCCAGCTGCTACGCGGCTCCGAGGATTAGGCTGCTGTAAGCCTCTACTCCTAAGCTTATGTTTAAGTGTGAGGATAGTGTTGTCTCGCCATGGGTGCCAAATGGTCCGACAGGATAAGGTTTCGGAAATTTGAACTTGGAAGTCTGTGAGAAAAGAGTTGCGACCTGACCACATACGATCGGCGTAGCACGGGCAAAGTGCTATAACTCTGTCTTTTTTTTTTTTTAGTTGTTGGCCGCCTGATGATCGCTTGGGCTGGTAGGCAAGGAAGCGGAGCAGTTACTCCCCGACTTCGTCACAGGCTGCGGCTGGCCGGATTTCTATCACAGGCGGCCAAGAGCTCGAGAGCCCACAATCATTAATGATGGTGCACGCCATGTTCGCAGCCTGTTTTACATTAAAGGTCTTCCAATCGTCTCCATGACAATGACTTTGGATTTTGGAGGCTCCAGACCCGGTCAATCCTTTGAGCTACATATCTGAAGTGAAAGACACAGCTTGTGTAACTATTCAACAATGCAAGTAGCGAAGGGAAAAGTATCAATTGCATCACTTTAAAAGGAGAACGCCATACCGTCTCGCCACCGAATAAAGCCACTTCACACGACAGTAGAGAATGATCTGAACTGCTGGCTTATCACACCTTGCCCAATGGCGCCTATAATCCTCGGGAAAATACCCACGCATGAAATTGTTGCCTTGCGCATGGAACGAGCGCAACCACTCCGAAAGGGTTGTCATTTGTACTGTGCAGGGCCTGTGTCCTCTGCCTCCGAAGCAAAAACTGCAGATGTGGTCCCGGTCGATGCCGCCACGGCTGGGTGGAGGGACAGTTGTCCTCTTGCTCTTCTTGAGTGACATTGTTACTGACTGTCGAAGAGAAGTTCGCAAACCATTCATTGCTGATCTTCGCAAGGAGCCGAAGGAGGTGCGGATCGTAGTTTTTGTCAGCCGGGTACTTTCCGAGGGCGATTGAGGCGCTTTGTTGTTGCTGCTGCTGCGAATCACGCCCCCAGAGGTTGTGAAAGTGGATTGTGGGACGACCGGAATACCTTCGTACCGAAGACTTGGGAATCGAGAAAGATCAATATTCCCGAATGATGGGCCAAGCCCAGCGCTAAAATTCAGTCTGGATGGTGGCCTGGTTGGATACACCGAATACCGAGTAGTTGTCCCTGTCGATCCTCAGTCTCAAATTGGCAGGTTGGGAAAGATACGCGTCTCCGGAACCGGACTTGCTGGAACTTCCCAACTCGTTGCACAGTCTCTTCGCAGAGGCCAGGTAGCTCGATGCAGAGGGATGCTGACCCATTGGCCTGCCGCGTAGTTTCGCCGACCAGAACGAATCGTCCATCCCGGATATGTCTGCAAACGACGCTACAGGTGAGTTGGGGCAGCTCGATGTGACGCCAACGAGATCTCTATGCCTTCCAGGCGTTCACCCATTTCGACCAAGCGCGTTTCCAGGCGGTGGAGCTTGACCAACGTGACCTTGAGAAGCTTTATGTTTGCCTACCAGTATGCCATGATGAAACTATGGTTATCGGGCGCAGTGTATGTTCATGATTACGTTGCATTTTCGTATGCATTACTTATCGATAGTCGAAAGGGGGTAGGTTCCTATAAAAAGGCTTATCTCCGTTGTAAAAATCTAAAGCCTAGTTTTCTAGGCTTTACCACGTCGATCAGCAAAATAGGAAGCAATCGATACCAATTGCTTCGTTGGTCCGTTGGCCCGTTATTGGGGTTATGGGCACCCTATATTTTACCAACACGCCTGGCGGTTTCCAGTCTTCAAGTGCGACTGAATAGAATTAACGATAAGTTTCAATGGAAAGATGAGAGATGTTTGGTTTGGGAACCCGAACAGTGCAGCCGAGCAGACCTGGTTCAAAAGTAGAGTGTGATTCCGATGCGGAGGCGGCTGGAGCTACGGGAATGACGGCATATCAAGCTACAGGAAGTCTTCAAGCTACAACAAAACTCAATTGGGTTCGAACTGAATATTGTAGTCTGAACTCTTCCCGGGGGAGAGTCAGATTTATCGTTCCCCATAGTGCCTCTCCCGTCTAAGCGCTCATTGACGTTATACTGTCCAGTTGACCAAAAGAGGGAAGCTCCCACTGACGAAACTTGGAGACTTTCTCACATCAGAACCAAATGCGCTGATACTCAATTTTTGGCAGCTTGCACGGGCCTAATGTATTCCAAAACCCGTTCCGGGCGCCCACGGGGGCCCATGGGCCAAAAAATACCGAAACCCATGGGCCCCCGTCTTATTTCAGACTATGGGGACATCAGATGGAAACTGGGGCAACGAGTATTTTCTCCCCGGGTTACCTGTCCCTCCATCCCGACGTTTGCTCTTCCCAGCCTCGACAATGAAGTCTTTGTGCCCTCTCGCCGTATTTTGGCAAGGCTTTGCCTCGGTCGCAGCTACTGGTGCGCCTGATGCTGCAAGTTCACCCTCAAGTCGGAAGGCCCCTTGCATTGCGTCGCTGGGCAGCGTCAAGATTGCCAGATCCGTATCAATGGAACCTACGACACGTCGACCTTGTTACCTTAGCAAAGAGGGCAAGAAATGGGACGATCAGGGGGCATTGCTCTATTGTAACAGGTAAAAGAGGAGCCTTGATCCATTGCATAGGCCTTATCAACACCAGTGTCAAACTTACTTAGATGCTTCTATCATGCAGTTTCAGTGTGACCACGGGAGGGAGCCGGCGCCCGGCTTTTTAATCTCAGGGAATAACACTCTACCGTACAAAGGCTCGCTCAGCTTTCACGCCTGTCCTGCCAGGGACACTGAGTGGAATCTGTACATCTCGCCCAGTATCAGCCAGGAAAAGTGTATCCCTATCACATTGAAGACCGATGGATGCGGCGCCCTAAAGCCGTCATCCCAGCCTCCTCCTCCTTCACCAACACCTCCCACCAATACTTGCCCGGCACCCATCACTCTAGACCGTGTCAATTACGGTGTGGCAGATGCCAGACCCTTACATAGCCAGGGCGGGAGTCAACCACAACGACAACTGAGAGAGAGAGAGAGAGAGCAAGCGTCCACAATAACCCTGACGGAGAAAGGAACAACTTCTATGATAATCACCACCTAGAAAGAGCCACCCTCGACTACCACGATGACTGAGGAAGCCATCACATCTACAATTACTAGAACAGTCACTCTCACGCGGATGAGCAACGGCACTAGCATATCCTACGAGACCAATTTCATGGATTATATAATCGCCGCGACAGTGACTTTGCCCTGCCCGAGTAGCACTGCCGTCAACTCGGCTACCAACCTATGTCGCAAATGCACCAAGACCAAGTTGTGGACCACCATGCTGAACGCCACATTGACCGCCACGCCGTGTGCAAAGCTTCACCAAGGCGGGTCTGTAGGCTCAGGTTGTCTAGCCACAACTTAACAGCCACCAGCACTGCTGCAAACTTCAGCTCGGCGGCGGGGTGAATGATGACCATAAGCCGCATCGGTACTGAGACACTAACGGACAGCTACTATGAACAGTACTGCTGCCGATGCCAGGAACCGCAACCGTGAACACCACTATTTTCGAGACGCCGTGGATGGTAACCCTCACCAAGACCGGTCCCAAAACACCAGAGGCGATGCTCATAATCAGGACCGCTTCTGAAAGGTCTATGATGACTACTCCAGTCAACACGGGACGGTAAATCCAACGTCCCTGATGGTAATATGAAGTGGCTGTACATTGGCCAGTTGTGAGGAATCTTCATGGGTGGCCACGCCCACATACCCACGCAACTTTCTGATCGGGCTACACCATTAGGAAGGACATGGCTTAGTTGTCCCTCCCGCTGGCAGGTTTTGACATTTAGTCTGCTGCGGGAGATGATTTATGGGTTCTGTCAAGGGGTTGCGGGCGAGTTCATCCTACAGAGGCTAGATCTAACTTTTAAGTTTGTTACTAGCCAGGTTGGATAACCAGTTTTGGAAATCCGCAAACTGAGCTTAGTGATAGGCTTAAAATTTGAGTCAACATATACGAAACCGCCGTAGCAAGGTTCAGTCCCATGAGCCAAACTGTGAATAATTTCATGCTGGCACTACTTCCTGTTTTGTTCTTTACTCACTCCTCGCTCCTTGTCTCAATATATCAAACAGTCCAGATGAAAGCAGAACCGATTACGCAGCGAGTCGGGGTTTGACAGGAGGGGTTAACGATACTGAACAAAGTATTCCCAATCATTGTCTCGATTTTCAGTTCAAAGTTAGCGTATCATATTCGCTAACATCATTTCAAACTACCATTTTTGTAGTCAAGACGTTTGTCCCACATTTTTATTAGTCTCATGTTGGCATAAGTCACTAAGCTAGAGCTATTCATAGCAGCTGCGGTAGCCCAGCACCTTGCTTGGATAGAATGTGTACTATTCCAATGGCATAAAAGATCTGCTGTGCTCCGAAGGTGTGGTGTAATGCATGTAAGACGCTTTCGTCAGATCAGTGGCTTGAGGACGACGCGGAACGCAAGAACTTCGTGGGGATGGTGCGAGTTGGGGTAACTCATGCAGCCAACCCTTCTCAAAAGGTGGATTACGTTGAGCGGACCGCCAATATGTGGCTCATTGCTGCCCAATCACAGCCTGTAAGGCTTGGCGTCTCGTTTGGAATAGGTGCTCAGTTCCTTTTTCCTCATGTCAGCTGCAGCCTTTTGTATATCCCGCGTGTAAGCAAGGAAAGAAAAGCACAACCTTTTGTACAGCCAATCGTCTCTCATCAATCACCCATGGATAATATTCAAGCATCACGTCAAGTATAATGACCGACGACCGAGGAAGTCCCGATTTTGCCGCTCAGAAATAGCTTTGATCAGCCTGGTTGATGGTACAGAGGATTTACAGAAGTCGGTAAAAGGTCGTCATCCATGCACTAGGTTGGTTTGGAATCAAGTCCGCAAAGTCCAGAGACACTGCTTCGTTTTGCTGGCCACAACTAGCAGCTTTCTCTTCGGCAAACATGACAGGCTCGAAACCACTCACAGATTCACCTCACGACCCCGGGCCCACGGGCCGGACGTTTTATAAGACCTGTGTTAATAGGCCTTTCGTTGTGCTAATCGATTAAAAAAACGTTATTATAGGGTAATGTAGGTATATTGTGCAAATTTTATTCAACAATTTGAAGAAAAACTTTTAAGTGTTTTTTTTTCATTTTATAGCATTATTAAAATAAATAAATTAGCTATAATTAACCCGGACGGCCACACCCGTAATTTATTATTAACTTAATAAATTCAACGTATAAACTTTTATTCCAATACCGGTGATTTTTTCCACGCGTTTAATAGTTTAAAATTCGTTTTCTATAACGCCCGATAATTTGAAAATAATGCAAACGGTTATGTAATTTTTGTCGAAATTTTCGAAAACGGGTAGAACATTTATTCGCAGTTTTTTTATAATCGAAATTATAGGACTTTACGCCCGTTTACGAAAATAACAAATTAAAATAATTTTATTCACCGATTTTATTATTAATTTAATTTATTATTCGATTATAAAGAGTCCGTTTTCAATTAATTGTAAATTTTTAACGACTGTTTTTGTTTATAAAAGTAATTTTTCTATTATAAAATTATGGCGAATTAATAATAATCTGTTTATGTTTCTTTTAATATTCTTTTAATTTAATATTTGGTATTTTTTTAATCTGGTTATTTTACTCGATTAGTAAAGCCTTACTATAAAATAACGTAGGTATATTATATATATTTTATTTAACAGCTTAAATAAAAGCTTTTAAATATTTTTTTTCATTTTATGCCATTATTTAAAAAAAGTGTTTCACGTGTAACTGGCCCCTCCGGCCAAACCCGTGACTTATAATTTAATTAATTAATTAAACGTATAAGTTCCCATGCCAAAATAATCTTTAAGTTTATTCCTAAACGCGAACTTTACTAATTAAACCGTGGTTTAATTCGTGGTTTTGCTTATTTGTTACGACCAGACAATTGGGCCGGTACCAAAGAGGCCAGGTGGGGTCACACCCCTCCTGACGACATTTATCCAAAAAAATTACTAACCGGCAAAAACCGGATTATATAAGGGAAAAGACACGTAACATTACGTAATCGCCAAAAAAGGGATATAATTAATATATCGCATATTGAATATAGCAAAACAAATAATATATTGGTTATGGAATATATTAAACATATCGCGATTAAAACCACAATTTATATAAAACGCACTTATTACCATATAAATAAATTCTATTTTAGGATTATTTAACAATAATTAAATTTTAATTAATTTTAATATTTATTTAAAACCGATTATAATTTTACCCTAATTTTTCAAAATACCCAATTACCAATTAAAACGTTTAATTGTTTTGATCCATTATATTTTACCATAAAAACAAATTACCCCGATATTTTAATCGTAATATTTTAATTATTTTTGTTTTAAAATATACCGAGTAATACCGCCGAAATAATATTTTCCAATAAAACCATCCTTTAAACCCTTTTTATCATTAATATTCCGGCCAGCGTTAATGTTTTGCATTAAATGGTCGCGACGTTTTAAGCCGAAAATTAATAATTTTAGGAACGAATAACCGAATAAATTAATCGAAATAATAAAAATAATATTAAATATTTTTTATTTACGTTTTTTAACAATACCATAAATACCCTATAGGGATTTTTTACGGAAACCCGGGCTTATTTACATTTTAATAAAAATAATTTCGATAACGATGTAAATAAAGTTGTTTACGCAGCCTCGTTTTTAAAAGGCGACGCGTTCGCCTGGTTCGAACCTATATTGCGAAATTATTTGGACCATAAAAAAAAAACCGTAAAATTAAAATTAACCGTATTTTCGACGATTATAATAATTTCGAAAAATATTTTAAGGAAATATTTGGTAATTTAAACGAAAAACGCACGGTTAAACGTAAATTAATACGCTTTACCCAAACCAAATCGGTATTTAAATATACCAGTAAATTTCGATAAATTACCGTTAAACTATTATGGGGCCCCAAAACCCTAATAGCACGTTTATATACGGAATTTAAAAAAAATTAAAAACAAATTTATTAAAAAAAAACGACCCGACATTTTAATTAAATACGTAAAATTAATAATTAAAATTAATAACCAATAATACGAAAAAAAGTTAAAACGACGCGAGAAACGCAATATATGGGAATTAATTTTGCAATAAGCCAATATTAAACGTAAATACCAATACCCCAAACCGTTTCGTTAATATAATATTTTATACGGGACGTATAGCGGATTTATGGATTTTAACGCGATATAATATAAAAAATCTCGTAAAACCCCAAAAATGGCAAATATTTTAAATATGATAAAATAGGGCATATCGCCAAAATTGCCCTGGAAATGAAAATAATACCCCCGGTTTTACCCTCGATTTTAAGGGCAAATCCGAAAAAACACGAAAATTTAACGTTATAAATTACCAACAAATATAATTTAACCAATATAATTTAGTAAATTGGATTATTTACTACGACGATAATTATATAATTTATAATAATTTTAAAATAAATGCAAAATGGTACCTTTAAAAATTAAAAGATACCCGAATATTAGTAATAGGAAACCGAATACCCACAGGAATAAGGCCACCAACTAATTTATACCGATAAAACGCTATATTATCCGAATTTACAAATTCGAACGTTTTAAAAAAATCCGATACGAAATTATTGGAATAAACCCACCGTATTAAAATAACCAACCAATTTTTAACGGAAATTCTTTTTAATAACGTTTTAAAAAAAGGTTTAAACGACGAAAAAAAGGTAGTTTTAAACCGTTATAATGCGGAGAAAACCAATAATTTTTACAAATACGTTAAAAAACAAATTAATTTATACCGAAACGATTAATTAATTTAATTCTTAAAATATAATCCGGTGTAATAAAAATAGGACCTTTTAAAAAATCCAAATTCTACGTTTGGAAACCACCCAATATTTAATATTAAATATCCGAAACACCCACGTATTTTTTGGGCCAAATATTTCCCAGATAATTGCGGAATTTATTTAAATAAAAGAATTTACCACAATTTTCTTTTTCGACGACAATTAATTATAGGGATTAACGAAATTTATATAATTAAAAAATTACCTAATTGGGAAATTAAAATTAAATTACGGAACGAATTAGCAATTATTTTTACGTTATACGACGAATACCTTATAATATACTGTAATTAACCCAATTTTCCATGGTACGAATATACCCGCAATATACGTAAAATCCATGTATTAACCAAAATATAGGATTGGCACGTACGGAAATAACGATATTAAATACCTGTACCTATAACCAAAATTATATAAAATTCGAAAATAAAAAATAAACAAACGTTTACGAACGCGCGCAAAATATTTGCACCAACCAAATATTTATTCGACAAAATTAAAACGAAAAACAGTTTCGCACTCCGAAATAAAAAAATAAAAACCTAAAACGCGAATCCAATAAACCAAAAAATTAAAATAATTAAACGGTATAAAATACCGAACGGCGACGATAAAAACGGAATAAAAAACCCTAAACGTTACGCAAAATACGGTAATAAATTACGAATATATATTTTTTAATATATAATTCGATGGAAAACCCATACGAGCATTTTTCGATAATAAAGCATAAAATAATTATATATTACCAAAAATTGTAACGGAATAACGGATATTTTGGCAATAAAAAAAACCATATTAATTGCAAACCGTGGAAGGAAAAGTAATTTTATACGGGAACGGTATTATCGAAATAAAAACCGTATACCTTTAAATAAAAAGTTACGGACGAAAAAAACAAATTATTTTAAATATTACGAAAATAAGGGATAAAAATATAATTGTAAAAATTCCTTAATTTAAAGAAATAACCCCAAAATAAATCAAACAACCGGCCAAATTTAATAAAAAAATATTTAATCATTAAACAATTTATAATATATAAAGGTTTATATGAAAAATTTAAGGTACGGACGAACCAAATAAAATAAATGGCGTATTTACGAGAAGGACGATTAAACCCGAAATTAATATTGGAAAAAAGACGATTATTTATAAACTAAAACCGATCCAATTTTATAACACCAAATGTAAACGGATAAATTAAAAATAATAAGATCCCAAAAAAATACCAGATTTATATACGATTATTTAGCCAAAAATTCGAAATAGGATTATCCGAATATAATTTATACGACCACGAGATATTATTTAAAGAAAAAACCCAATTAAAATTCCACAAAATATACGGTTTAAATCCAATATAAATGGAAATATTAAACCAATACTTTGCAAAAAACCTCGAAAAAGGTTATATTAAACCATCGACATTATCAGCAAAATATCCAATCCTTTTCGTACTAAAGAAAAACCGAAAATTACGATTATACGTAAATTATAAATAATTAAACGATATTATTATTAAAAATTGCTACCCATTTCCATTAATAAAAGAATTCCGAAATATATTTTATTAAATATAATAATTTACAATATTAAATTTTAAAAAAATATATGATTTAATCCGTATAAAAAAGGCGAAAAATAGAAAACCGCGTTTCGCACCAAACGAGGATATTATAAATATTTAATAATGCCTTTCGATTTTACCAACGTTCCAATAACCTTCCAAACCATAATTAACCACGTTTTTATGGAATGTTTAAATATTTTCGTCGTTATTTATTTGGACGATATCCTTATTTTTTCCAAAACGTTGGAAAAATATAAAAAACACGTTTATACGATTTTACGAAAATTACAAAACGTTAAATTTTTAATTAAATTAAAATAATGTTTTTTTCACAATAAATAAATTAATTTTTTAAAATATATCATTATTTTTGGAAAAATTAGGATAAAAAAATTAAAAATCCAAATAGTAAAGGAATAATTTTAACCGTAAAACGTAAAAGACGTTCGAGCTTTTTTCGAATTTGTAAATTTTTACAAAAATTTATTAAAAAATACGGCGTAATTACCACCCCATTAATTAATATAACCAAAAAAAAATTTAAAATTCCAATGGACGAAATAAACGTAACGGGCTTTTGAACAATTACGAAACGCAATAGCCCGAAAACCGATTTTTAAAATATTAAATTTAACGAAATTTTTCGAAATCGAAACCGACGCATTCGATTACGCAATCGAAAATAACTAAACCAACGAAACGAAAAAGAAAATTACATTTTTGCGTTTTCTTTTTACAAAAATTATATAAATTAAAATTTAATTACTAAATATACGATAAAAGGCTAATGGTTATTATTCAAATATTCGAAAAATAGAAATCCCAATTATCCGAAATTAAATATAAAATGCTAATTTGCACGGATTATGAAAATTTAACCCATTTTACCACCAATAAGAGGTTAAATAAACGATAAATTAAATGGTTAAAATTCCTATTAAAATTCTATTTTAAAATTATTTACCGCAAAAAAATAAAAAACGGCAAAACCAACGCCTTTAGCCGAAAACCAAACCACGAAAATATTATACCAAAAAAATACACGTTATTTTTATAATAAACGAAAACGGAAACCTTTTACCAATATACCAAAATCTTATAATAATAAATATAGTAATTACACTAAAAAAAATACGGAAAATCTATAAAAATAAAGCCCACGGACATTAAAAAATTTCCAAAATATGGAAATGGTTAAAACAATATTATAATTTTAAAAGAATACGATAAAAAGTACGAAAAACTATTAAAAATTGCGAATTTTGCGTTAAAAACAAATCCGCAAAATATAAGCCTTATAAATTATTACAATGGATTTTATCGTTAAATTACCATTTTTAAAAAAACCATTTACACGAACCAAATATAATAGCATATTAATTATAATGGACAAATTTATTAAATATACCTATTTTCTACCATATAAAAAAAATAGCAATACCGAAAAAATTGCCTATATATTTTTACAAATAATTATTAGCAATTACGGATTACCAAAAAACATCGTCACGGATAAAAATAAACTTTTAACATTAAAATTTTGGAAATCGTTAATAAAATAATTAAAAATTAATTACAAATTATTAACAATATTTTACCCCCAAATAAACGAATAAATAAAACGAACCAACCAAATATTCGAAAAATATTTAAAATATTACGTAAATTATAAATAAAATAATTGGATACGATTATTACCCATAATATAATTCGCCTATAACAGTTTAAAAAACGAAAATACCAAAATAACCCCGTTTTACGCCAATTACGAATTTAACCCTACAATATACGGAAAACCCAAAATAACCATTACGGTATTACGGGCCGATAAATAAATAAACGAACTACGATAATTATATAAAAAACTCCAATAAAAATTAAAATTCGTACGAAAAAAAATAATAAAATACGCCAATTAATATCGAATAAAAAGATTATTTTTTTAAAAAAAAAAATAACGTTTATTTCATTTAACGTAATATTAAAACACAACGACCAAATAACAAATTAAACTTTAAAAAATTTGGACCTTTTAAAATTGATAAAAAAATTAACGATACCAATTACCGATTATCGTTACCAAACACCATAAACATTTATCCAATATTTTATATATTATTATTAAAATTAGCACTACACGGTATTATTATATAAAAAAAATCGCAATCGACGGAAAACAAATTTACAATATTAAACGAATATTTAACCACAAACGAAACCACGGCAAAATAAAATACCTTATTAAATAAAAAAATTATAA